>NC_034591.1:101151263-101159742 GCF_900095145.1 Mus pahari | reverse complement strand
CCCCGCCTCTCTCTTTGATTAGCCATGTCTTCCAAGGGTCATGGGACACGGGCCAGCCATCTACTTTCACCTCTTCTATAATCATTTCATTGAGCAGTCAGGGAGAAGGCCACAGGTGCAAGGCTTGGGGACCCAACACTCACAGCATAGCTTTCCCCAGGGTCCTGGGGAGGTGAGCATACTCACATAGGTGTCGTGGTCATACAGCTCCACCACAATGCAGGGTGGATGTTCGGCGACACTGGCTGGCTCACCAAAGATCTCGATCTCATAGAAGATGAGGGTTTGATCCCAGGTGGGGTTCAGGGTGTTCTTCTCCACCACTGTCTTCTGGCTTTGATGCAAGAAGGAGACGATGGCGTAGGGATCTGGGTAGGGCAGGTGAGGAAGGAGGCAAGATTCAGCTGTGGTGGCTCAGGAGTTCCACAGCCACAAAGCATGGTTGTGGCCATCATTCTGGAATAATAACATGCAGGCCAGATGCCACTTCTGAAGCTGGCCATGTGGGGACAGAGGTAGCCTGAAACTTGAAACCTTTCCTTTCCCATTCCTACCTGGCCACCTGGGTAAGGTGTACCAGAGAAAGTGGGTTCCTGGGAAGCCCTTTCATTTATCCAACAAGCCATTCCAGAGGCCTTCTGCACAACACACTAGGGACTGGGGACACAACTGGAGCAAAACATAGAATACCTTCCCAAACCAACGACAATTTAAATGAGAACATGGAAGGATAAATACAAAGGGCAGGGAGTATGTTCGAGGTAGATCTGGATTCTTGGAGGAGGGAGGAGGGCAAAGGTGTGGAGTTTAGGATCCCCAAGACATCATCAGTCGGCCAGGAGCAGTTTCTTCAGCAGTTCACCCCAGTTGCCACACGGTGAACAGACAGGAGACACACACGTGATAGTGTGAACCAGTTATGAGGCAACGACACTGTCGTAGGTGGATACAGAGTCTGGAACTGCCCAGCATGCACAGTGTGAGCTCCTTGTTGGCCCAGAATTCCCGAGCAGTCTGCCAGCCCCAACGGCCCAGGATCCAGCCGGTTATTTTCTCTGCCTTGTCCTAGGGCAAGTTGGTATGGTTGGAGCAGATTCTAGAATGGTGGCCCTCAAATGGGCAGGTACCGTGGAATCACCTAGAATGTTTTCACAGTTCTCTTGCACATGTGATATGGTAGAATTGGGTAGGGTCCTTGTCTTGCTAGCAAGTCCCAGGCAACATTGTGAGAAACCAGCATGAGGACTATGCGATGTGTGAGCACTAGGAAAGGGGCAAAGGGCTTGAGGGTATCAGTTTAGGGGTAGGGCCCTGTTCGTTGCTTAGGGCATATGAACAGAAAGCGTGAGATGGATGTCTGAGAAGAACCCTAACACAGCTGAAAACTTCAGCCCCAGTCCTATCCAAAATGTCAAGCCCCCAGGCCAGACAGCCCCAACACCTCCGTTAACTTCCCATGTGACAAAGAGAGCTCCAGCAGCCTCAAAAGGCTCAGAACTGTCCAAACAATCCCATGCCAGGGTGGGGAGACTGGGATCTGGGCCAGGCTTTCTGGCCATAAGGAAACCAAGAGACAAACCAAAACCTCTGCACAGGAGGTGACGAGGGGGGGTGGCGGGGGCTGGTACCGAGTGACTATAGATGATACAGGAAGGTGAGGTGAGACTTGGGCTTCCACTTAGGGTAGACAGCAAGGTCCGACACTGTGACTGCCTCTCAGGAGCCGGCTGTAAGGGCAAAGGTATCTAGACCACAGTCAGAAGCACTAAAGCACCTGTGGCAGAACCACACTGGCTTAGCCGATGGGCACTGAACCTGAGCTCAGCCTGCTAGCTCAGGAACCGAGGGGCAGTAGAGGAATCGCGGAGGGCATCCCCTGGGATACTGGCTTTGAACCTGACTCTGTGGTTGAAAGAGGGCAATGGGATGTCCTTAGCGGAGAGAGAGACTTCCCCGGGGGAGTGCCTCCCTGGCACAGGACTCCCACACCCACACACAGGTCCTGGCAGGCTGGCCCCAAGCCCTCTTCCTTCTGCCCCTGGCAAGGCCTGGCGGCGTCTGTGCGTTTAATGAAACCGTCTGGCTGTGATACCATCAGCTCTAAGCTCGGCAGAGAACCTCTCCCAGTTCCAGTAAGGGAAGGAGGGCGCGTTCCGATAAATAAAACCATATTAGAGAGCCGGCGAAAAGGCCTCTTTTGTTCCCACCCCCCACCCCCCTATGCTTCCCAACGCTTTATTTTTATAAGCGTGCGGGCCCCAGACCGACCACGTTTACACAAAGGTCACAATTGCACATTGTAGCGGCCATGCACGTTGTATTGCTGTTGGCAGCACCCCCCACGCCGGCCTCTGAGCAGGCTGGCTCTCTCGGCAGCTCCAGCAGCTCAGGCAATGAGCTCAGCGCTGGGGGGTGGGGGGGACAGACAGGGGGCAGCTCACAAACAAAACTCACCCAGACCCACACACATGCACCCCACCCACCCATGGGAGGGACAAGGACAACAAAGGCATTGTAAAGAACAGGCCTGGGGGCCTTGGGCCTCAGACACTGGGCTACTGTGTGCCCAGGGCCCAGCCTTCATTACCTGCCCCTCCCCCACATCTCCCCATTCCCACCCCTGCAAAAGACAGAAGCAGCAGCAAGGTGGCCAGATGGACTCACAGATACATCCTCTGTCGGGAGGTAGGGTCAGAGGGAAAGAGCCAGGTCCCCATGTTCATAGTCCAGCTAGCCTGAGGGCTTCAGGACCCAAAAGCCACTGCAAACCCCCCCCCCATGGGGGACATGTTTGAACAGATCTCTCTGAGGACCACGTGCTGCCTTTGAAAGGCTCCAGACATAGGCCACTTGAGAGTACCGCTGACTTCCCTCACAGGAACCTGTCACCAAGCCCCAAAAGGGACAGTTTTTTTTGTATGAGTCCTGCTGGTCAGACCTTGAGGCAGTTGGCACTTGCATCCCATCAACCAGCCAGAGTTCCAGAGCAGAGGACGTGAGTGATGGATGGCAGTACCCCTCTGCCAGAGAGGATGCTGCATCTAGAACACTAGCCTGAGATCCCAGGTGGCTAGAGTTGGCCTGAGTCCTAGTCAGGTACCCCATAGGAAAGGAAGGTGGATGCACCCCAAAAATCAAGATGATGCCAGTTCAATTTTGCCATAGCAATATTGCTACTACAAAATCAGGAAGGACAGGTGTGACAGTGCCTGCCTGTGACCCTGGTACCAGGGTACTGCAGACAGAAGAATTGGCAGTTCAGGGTCATCTTTAGCTACATAGTGAGTTCCAGCCTGGGCAACAGGAATCCCTATCACAAAATAAAGTGAAATTTAAAAAGAGAATTAAAAATGTTTAAAATTATAGAACTCAGTGTAGGTAAACAGTGGGTCGAGTGAGTGTTTTTTCTTATTGGAGCTATGCAGTGACCCTTCAGAAAGCAACTGGGCAAGATGCACTGAAAACATAAAACTGTAACCTTCTCCTCACATCCCTGAGCATCAACCAAGTTAGCCAAAGACGTCACGACAGTGGCTCTGGTGACACACCCCTCATTCAGTAGTCAGGTACTGACTGGCTACTACACGGTAGGAATAGGTAGGGTTGCTCAGTGCCCAGAACGCAGACGAAGGAGACTCCAACCAAGCTTTTGAATGCGACTCCTGGGTGAGGACGGTCATGACCCATGTCAAGAAACAAAGTGACAAAGTTTAAGCAGGGAACATTGAAGAGGGTGGGTCAGTATCACCTGGCTACATCCAGTCAGCTTCCCACAGATGCCAGCCGTGCACGGGGAAAGCAGCTGACCTGGGTGACAGAGAGCTGCAGTAGGAGGGATGGTGGGGCAGATAGCAAAGGGGCCTGGGCTGGTGCCGAGAAATCTGGCTTGAGTCCCTCGTGCTCCCCAGTTCTTGGGAAGGCCTTGAGGAATGTTGAAACAGGTTAGACAGCTCCTCCCTACGCCCTCCCCGGCAGCAGGCAGCTAGCTCCACTGTGCATTGTAAAGCCCGGATCCTTTTCCCAGTCTCTTTCCCAGGAACCCTTTCTAAGTGAAGCGTTTCACGAGCCTCCAATGCAGTCTGGAAAAGCCCTTCCCGTGCCTGTCGGGTAGATGCCTTGCCTCCCCACCCCACCAGAACGAAGAGCCTGGCTTAGAAGAGGGAAGGCAAAAACATCATCCAGACATCACAAGTCCAAGAGCAGGGAGTCCCTAATCCAAATCCAGGGGTCCTTATGGCACGGGTGAGCTGAGGTTCCACAGACCCCACTGTGACCTACCCTAACAGGAACGTCTCTCAGAACCACATCATTTCAGCTTCACGGGCCAGCAGAGAGATGTGGGACTTCATAAGTAGATCCCTCAGCTCATAGGTCACTACAGCATGTAGCATCTGACCACTTCTTGAACTGGGTTAGCCAAGGACTACACCTTTGATCCCACTGAACTGTGAAGTCCTCAAAGACTATATAATAAACATATCTGGGCTCCCAAAATGTTGTTAAGACAACCTTTCGCAAAGACCCTCTGTATGGAGTAGCAGTTGTCGGCAGAGCCATGGCTCCGTCCAACACAGAAGTTCTCAGTGGAGACGGGGCAAAGCAGACAGCATCTATCCATCGATAGCATTGGTGTGTACACAGAACCAGGAACATGTGGGCTTGGACTGTGTTGGGAGATGGCATGATGCTGTCACTTTAAAGGGTGATGAAATCTGGCCAGATGGAGCCAGGAACAGAGCTGATGGCAGGTGATGTCTCGGTCCTTTGGAGTCAAAGCTTTCAGCTCATAGCAAAGCATGTAGCAGTATCAGAGAAATCAACGGGGATTGGATGCATCTTATATGCTCTCTGTCTGATCTCTCCTGCACACACACACACACACACACACAACTCAGGCACACACCGCAAACACCTCCCAAGTGTCTAGAGAGCAGATGTGGCCACAAGGGCAAGCCCCACTGAGGGACAGTCCTTACTCAAGCTGTTCTGAATAGCAACAGCCCACCAGTGCCTCCTCCAAACTCCACGTCCACAGGCTATCGGTGGGGACATGGTGGGAAGCGGAAGTTTGCAAGGCCCTGGATAGCACGAGGCAGCTGGAAGATGCTCTCAGCAGAAGCAGTCACAGCTGGACCCTACCCTGGCCTCAGACATTCTGCCTTCAAACACCAGTTTCCTCCGGAATGCCAGCCAGAGGCTGGGCATAGCATTGAGCAGCCGGCCGTCTCAAGGTCAGTTCCCGGGGAGAAATCGCTTTGGTTTAGGGTTTGGGAGTGAAAATAAACACTTCGAGTTTTATAGGTTCCCCCGTGCTGGCTGCTGTTTTCCTTTCCAGCTGCTGCTCAATCGGGCCTTTCATTCAGAAGCCCGTGGCCTCTGAGGAAGCCCTGGGCAGCACCCTCAAAGCTCAAGGGACGTTTATCTGGGTGGAAAGTATGACGTCTCCCAGACCAGCGCCTGCTGAGCCACTGCATGATCCACATGCTGGGCTCTGGTTCCCTGGGCTACCATCCTGGGATGGGAGGACCTGCCCTTCAGAGTCCTTAACCAGCTCAGTTCATAGAGGACAACCGGCCTTCCACCCTCACCCACAAACCCCTACTAAAAGGAAAAAGGCTAGGCTGGAAATAAGCCCATGTCAGAATCCTAGACACGGCCACTGTAGATGTCTAACTGCCCCCATCCTGTCAATGTCATTGTACAGAGGGTTGTCAGGACCTGGCCCCAAAGCCCAGAAGGGAAGTAGTCCAGCCATGGTGCTTAGCTGAGCAGGGCTGGAGAACAGGTCATTGGGAGCACAGAAACCTGGATGTGAACTGCATCTTCCAGGGAGAAAGTGAAGGTGTGGAAGGATGGGCACCAGCACATGGCTACAAGCAATGCAGCCACTCTGTGACCAGAAGGCCACTCTCAGGAAACCCAATCCTTTGAAGCCACACAGGTAGGTTCTTGCAGAGGAACAACCTGGACTTATTTCCCAACTGAATCACCTATTTCAACTACAGCGATTAGCAGAGCCCACCTGAGTCTGCATGTCTTTACCTATAAAAGAAGGGAGTTAGGACACCTAGCCGTCAGTATCTGCCTAGGCACACGTCCCAAGACGCTCCGTAAATGTCTTTTCTCTCAATGTGCAGTACTGAAGGCTCATAACAGGGAAACAAGGCACCTCCCTGAGTGAGCTCCCAGATGATGGAGAGATTACAGAAGACAAACCACAACTGAGTGCCACAGTGGATACGGGCTCAGAGAAATGTACTAGAGCGTCAAGCGCCGGGGACAGAGTGATCAGCGCAGCTTAGGGGAATCAAAGGACATGTGATCTGGGTCTGAGGAAGAAATGCATTCCAGGCTGAGAGAACATGAAATGCACATACAGGGACCTTGCAATTGTGGATCAAAGCTGGTGGGGGCAGGGCTCCTGGGTAAAAGGTACAGAGATGGCACAGTCACCACATCTCAAAGGCTTGTCGGACAAGGGCAAATATGGCAGATTCATCTGTCAGGATCTATGCTTCAACACAAGAGAGCGAGAAGTCCAGTTATGCTTTGGGCAGTGTGGAAGGAAGCAAGGAGAGCAGGGAACCAAGAAAGGGCAGGGCCAATACACTGCTGAAGCCAAAGTGTGTAGGGCTGTGTAGTGAAGTCTTCCATACAAGACCCCAGGCCAGGCAGGCATCCCAAGAGCTAAGTCTAGGAGTAGCAAGGCCTGGGAGCTGGGTCTAAGATGGGTCTTGGAGGGGAGGGGCTTAAGAAAGCTGGGTCTTCACAGAGTGACCTGAACAGAGAGGGGACATCACTAGCGATCCCACAAAGAATGACCTCGGGGAAGGAAAGGACAGTCAGCCAAGCCAAATCCTGCTACAATCTCATATGAGGAACAGCTGCCCTGAGACCAGGACACGTGGGGACCTGGAAACGGTATCCAGCACTCACAGAAGAAGATCCACTCAAGGATCCTGCTAGAGGCTGCAAACACTCCCCACCCTCCCACTGGGAGTCCTGGGTCCTCTCCTTCTCCCACCTACCAGAGAAGGAGTCCTTGTCCATGGCTGGCAGGTCTCGGGCCTGGTACAGGTAGCAGCGCAGATGGTAGCGGTTCCCATCTTCACTCAGGGGGAAACAGAGATGTCATGTGATGAATTGGGTTGCTAAGGGCTGGAGCTACAGGAAGAGGAGGGTCTGCCCCAGGAAGGGCAGCAGACTCTTGCTGAATATAGAAAGGACAACAGCCATCATGCAGAGTGAGCCTCTTTTGGTTAGGAAGACAGATCCTAGCTCGGAGGCAACAGTTTGCATCCTTTGAGGCTACCCAGTCCCAGGGAGATAGACAGGGAAGGAGGGAGGGCAAGACCAAACTCATGGTTACAGGAACTTGAATGCACACATCTCATCTCTAACACACAGATATGAATGCCCACATAAATGTGAGCACACATACCAAAAAAACCCAACTGGTTTGAAAGCACACACTGCTAGTTCTCTAGAACCTTAACACACATGCACAAGCACACACACACTTACTCCTGACTATGGAACTCCACTCCAAGTATGAGGTCATGCATACACAGATGCCACCGAACGTCACTTACAGTCAAAGATACAGGAGATTGTGGGTCTGTTAACGCCAAAGCTCAGGGTAGAAACAGACATGGAATCTTCGCTCTTGTCATCCACCATGCCGCCCTGGAGACACAAAGCTCATCAGGAAACAATAGAAAACTGACCCTGGATCCCTGCTCCCAGCAAACCCTGATGTTAGTCCTCCTTCTCTGGACATACCCCACTTCAAGCCAGAACCAGCTATGGATCTGAATTCTTCAGAGGCTCTTATACTTGAGGGGCAGGGGCCTTCTGCTCAGACCCAGTGATCTGTCCCATCTCTCCCACTTGATACCAAGGCTTGCTGCCCTTAACCCAGGCCTGGGATTCAGGCAGGCCATGGTCCCCATAGCTGCCCTTACCAGTCCTTAGAACAAGGTCTTCCCCTCTCCTGTCCTTGCAAAGGGACCAAGCTACACATGCAGGAGGGACATGCTCCTCTGCTGTGCACCAAGGGCCTGCTGCAGCTGCATGGACCTCGGCTCCCACACAGGGCTCACCTCTGCAGACAGGAGAGGGGTCCAGTAGTGCCCCTCAACATCCTTTGGCCACAGTCTCAACACAGCTCTGGAACTGGACCACTTGAGTTCTGATGCTGCCTGTCATTAGCTGTCCCTGTGACTTCAGACAAGTTATTTAACTTCTCTGAATCATTTTTTGTATATTAGAGATAATCATACCGTATCCAGCTCAGAAAGTTGCTGTGCCTATTAAAGATAGATGAGCAGTTCTTAGGAAACTGCCTGGCACACAGTACAATCCCAGGCTTAAGGAAATAAGGCACAGGGATAGGGCTGAGGGGATGGATCTCAGTGACTGTGCACCTCTCTCTCTCTCTCTCTCTCTCTCTCTCTCTCTCTCTCTCTCTCTCTCTCTC
>NC_034591.1:101131156-101149983 GCF_900095145.1 Mus pahari | reverse complement strand
GCACACACACACACACACACACACCACATATACACACAAATGCACGCATGCAAGCACACACACATACACACATATATACATACACACACACACACACACACACACACACACACACACACACATACACCTTGATGCGTCTGCCACTAAAGTGGGGAGAGGGAGCAGGCTCTTCTGGGAATGGACAATACAGAACGTCAGCCCCTTGTCCTCAGCCCAGCCAGATACAGGCTTCCTACAAGCAGGCAGCGTACCTGGCTGAGCACATGCAGGGAAGTTGCCCACCTCACAGGACCCACAAAGCATCACTGCTTGCTGAAGCTACCAGTACACACACACACACACACACACACACACACACACACACACACACATTATACCTGCCCTCCCACCTCCCTTCACAGTGCCTCTCTCTGAGCTGCTGGCAGTATTTTCTGGATCCATATGCAAGCACTGTGCCCGCAGCCTGAGGTTAGAAGAGGCATTCCTCTCCCTGGGACTTACACAGGGGCTTCGCCAGATATTCCAAGCCTGGCTCAGGGCCTATTAGAATTCCTCTTGAGAATTCATGAGGCCTAGGTTTCCTGCCCTGCCCTGCCCTGCTTCCCAAAGAAGGCCCAGCCACCCTATATGGTCCACAGGGTTCTCTAGCCATCCCCATCTGATCTGAGACCAGGGATTACTTGGGGAAAGCACTTTGGGAGGCAGGGCAGATACACTCCTAGAGCCAGGCAGGGGGACAACCTGGAGCCTAGCCTGTCTCTGACCTCACGTATTGGGTACAGAGACAGACAGACAGACAGACAGAGACATAGAAACAGAGAATGAGACAGAGAGATACATACACACAGAGAGAGATAGAGACAGAGACTGACTCTCCCAGGGGGTCTGGACATCACCCTAAACAGACCCCATTAATGTCTGAGAGCAAGCAGAGAAATCCCTCCCTACTGAATGTCTGTAGACACTGAATTGGGGCTTTAGGGTAGGGACATCCTAACACCAGCACCTCACTTACGTTCAAACACCAGGTATACCCTGAGACCCCTTTGTCACTTCAGAGCTATCGCCTCTCCAAGGGGCCAGGGAAATCCACTCTGAAACCCAGCCTTCCAGCACCCTCATGTACCCTGAAGGGACCTCACAGACATCATGTTGTTTTGTTCCTTTCCATGACATTGATGTGTAATATGCTGGTTAATATACCAAATATTCTGATCATGGCTAATGTGGGCTCCAGGAGGGTACCACAATAGCCAGGCACTTCCAACAGTGCTTGGCACAACAAGGCCTTAAGAACGTCACTGAGTTGGTGGATCTAACCCAGGACAAGGCCTGCCTTGTCTGAAAGCATCTTTCTCCAGAAGGAAGACTAGGGCTAAAGCAATTCTCAGGGACAAGCTGAGGAAAGGAACCCAGAGAGACACCACCCAAGTCAGCGTGTGAACGGAGGCCTGGTAATACTGGGACCAGTCAGTCAGTAGGCAACTCTCTACCTTCTCCATCATCACGATGTAGTAATCAAACCCAGGGACCACCCCCAGAGCTGGACCTTGGAACTTTCAAGATAGAGAACAGAAGCCCGGGTGCAGACAGCGGAAGACATCCCTCAGAGAACAAAGAACAAAGTCTGAAGTGTGAAGCCACCTCTCAGACGCAGAGGAGACCAGGGCAAAGTTTTACGTCCTGGGGAGTGATGCACTCTGAGGACCACCCCGAGCCATGTGTAGTTAAAGCAGGAGGACCGGCCGTGTGCCTGGAGTTCCCAGGGTGGAGAAAGGAAAGGCAGCCAGCACGGCAGATGGCAGGTTTCTGAAACCCTGGATCTCCTCTTTGGCCTGTGAACACTCTGCCCTGGGATACTCCCGTGGCGAGGCCACTGGTACCCTAAGCAGGTTTGAAGCATCCCTGGTTGTCTAGTTAGCTATCAGTAGCATACCCCTTAGTCATGACTGCCAGGAGAGACACTGTCAGAGGTCACCTAAGGGAAGAGCAGTACCCTTCACTTAGAAACATTCACTAAAAAGGGGATGACAAAGCCACTGTCCTCAGAACCTGCCATTCAGGGTCTCTATTGAACTATGTCACTTCTCCAGTCCTGTGTTAAGCAATTTCTAGCCCAAAGCTCCACTTCTTCCCCTCTAGCTTGCTTAAATGTCTTATGCTCACCTTCCTCCTTCTGCCGCAGGGCCTTTGCACAGGCTGCCCTTCCCACTCGGCACACCCTTTCTGCTCTCCTAACTTTTTTCTTTTTGGCTGCCCGCTTTCAGCAGCTTGCCACCTCTCCAGTTTGTCTTCTGAAGGAAGCAGAAAAGGCATGCAGAAACAATCTTTATACCACACACCCTGGTCATATCCCTGGCCCAGAGCTGGCTCCAGTGACAGAAAGCTCAGCCTGCCTTATCTTGGGCAACATGGGCAGTTCAAGGACCAAAAATCCCAGACAGGAGGAAGTTAATTGAGTGTTCCCCTCGCCTCAGGTCTGACTCTGCCTTAGGAGGAACCCCTAGGATTTCTTGGTAACCAACAGGCTGCTCTGTATGTCAGAAGGGCAGAGCAGGATTCTTGGAGCTTCCCTTTTGGGAAGGTTTCCTGCAATAGGTGTGGTGTAATCGTGGGTGGGGGAGCGAAGGAGGGCTGAGGTGGCAAGTGGGAAAACTGGAGTGGGATGCCTAGTGGGACTCTGTGAACGCCAGGTGTCATGGGATGCCACTGCTGGGGTCTCTGCCATCTGCCCCTCACCCACTCCTACCCAGCCTTGTTGGCCTAGGGCATTGGGTTTCCCACAGTCACATTCTTCACTCCATAGCTCATGCGGAGACTCCCAGGCTGGGGCTGGCAGCCATGCTGTCTGTGGCCACACACTGTGTCCTAGGGCAAGCTGTATATGGGATCCTGTGGCTCCCTCGGCGGGGGACTGGGCGGCCTCCAACCCACTGCTGCCCGGCAGGAGGCCATGGATCCCTGAAGGAGCCTGAGGCAGTAGAGAATAGAAAGTAGGCCTCGGAGATGCTATGGAGTGCCCCCAAATGTCCCCAAAGCTGAAGTCAAGTCTGGTTGGGCCTGTCCAGTACTGACCTCCAAGTCCTTCAACCAAAAGGAGGTGGGCAGGTTCCGGATGCCTTACAAAAGGGATGCCCCCTCTCTTATCCAGATGAGATGGGGACCTAGAAAAGGCCCAACAGCATGCTTGGGGTTCTTTGAGAGCTATACACCACCAACCAGGAAGGTTACTCCAGTCTCAAAGGGGAGCTCTGAATGACCTGTATTCTGGGGGACCCTATTAGCACCCATGTGGGGAGGTAGGAGGGAGACAGTGAGGAAAGGGTGGGCAGAGCAATCACAAGCTTAGAAGGCCGGGGACCATGCCTCAGATGCCACACCATGGCTGGGGGAGGAATCAGCAAGGCCTCAGAGGACAGTTGGGACCATCCAGGAGACTCCTGGAATTCTCCCTGCACTGGCCAGGTAAAGCAGAGAGCCATAACCTAGCACAAGCAGGTGCCCTCTTCCCCCTTCCAGGAAAGACTACTCCCATCACAGGACCTGAAGAAGAAGCAGGAAGAGCCTGGTGTCTGGACCACTGGGAAGGACCCTACTAGCAGGAATTAAGCACCACCCATCTGTCCGTTCCTGCAAATAGGGCTAGAGACCCCAGGGTAGTAAGTGTTGAAGCTGCTCCTTAGCCACAGGGTAGATTATAGACTCAGAGCTCTGCAAGGCCATTACTAGACAGACAAGGAAACTGTCTACACTTACAACTTAAGAAACTATATTTCAGGCTGGAGAGAGGGCTCAGTGCTTAAGAGCACTGATTGCTTTTCCGAAGGTCCTGAGCTCAAATGCCAGCAACCACATGGTGGCTCACAACCCTCCATAATGAGATCTGATGCCCTCTTCTGGTGTGTCTGAAGACAGCTACAGTGTAACTACATTTAACAATAAATACATCTTTGAGCCAGAGTGAGTGGGGCCAGAGTGAGCAGAGGTCCTGAGTACAATTCCCAGCAACCACGTGATGGCTCACAACCATCTGTACAGCTACAGTGTACTCATATACATAAGATATATAAATATTTTTTTAAATGAAACTATATTTCAAATCAGAGGTGGCTCGTGGGATCCCGTGGCATGAGAGAAGAAGAAGTTTCAGGGCAGCCTGAGTTACAGAGTGAGGTCTAAGACAGCCTAGGTTATCATGAGACTCTATCTAAAAAAAGCCAAAGGAAACAAAAAAGGAAAGAAAACCCACACACATCTTGGAAATGCCCCACGTGCTCCAAGCCTGAACTGGGGGTCCTGGCTGGGCCTTGTCTGGAGAGCTGTCATTGGCTGGCAAACCCTCAGATGACCCTCCAGATCTCCACTGTCTTCACTGTGACCCCATCAGCAGCTCTGTGGGAACATTGGGATAACATAGAGATGGACCGCTTTCCCTGGTTCCCATCAACTGAATCAACAAGTTGTCTTCAAACTGGGTTCCTAATGGAGCCTGCCTCCTAGGGCTGGTTAGACATCATCTATAAACAAAGTCAGTGGCCACAGGCGCCTGTGGTGCGTGACCTAGGACAGGACATGAGGGACCTCCACAAGCAGCCAGGCCGTTTACACCTTCACAGTGTGGGCTATGCTGGGTCTGTCACAGATGCAGTGCCCATCAGGGCACAACGTGGTGACAGGCCATCCAGGACTGACATTGGTTCTGTGCCAGCAGAGGTGTATTTGCCAAAACAGGCCACAGGCCAGATTTGGCTGGTGGCCCGCAGTGTGTTAACCCTGGTCTATTCTTGTTTTACTATGCCATTATCCTCCCCGTCGTCTGATGGGCGAGAAAACTAAGGCCCAAGAGCGGCCCATCTCTCCCCTGAAGTTAAACAGTGGATTCTCTAACAAGACCAAGGTTTCTCTCCCAGAATCCATCAGTTCAGAGCATCTAAGCAACGTTCCGGATAACTGCAGAGGACTGAGTGCCAGGCTGGAGACCAAAGTCACACCCAGGACCCAGGGCACTCTCCTGGCTGCCACCACACAAGCCCCACACGAGACAGCAGGCCAAGACCAAGGGAAGAAAGCCCTTTAAAAGAGGGAGTGAACTGGAGACCTCCCTTCCCAGTCAGGTTTTAAGTAGAATAACAGGCAAGGGTGCAACCCCATTTAATTTGCAGCTGGAACCAGGGTTTGGACTCAGCCGCTAAAGTCTTCACTAAAGTCTTTGCGAAACTACTGCCTGAGAGCTTCAAGGAGTTGGGAAGGCACCAGGCAACCTGGAGAGTGCACAGTGCCACGTGTGGGCTGATCCGGGCCCAGTGTCCTCCCAAGGTCTCCTCCCTCTGTGCGCATGTGCAGGCTGAGGAGACACCCAGGGCTGGTTCTTTCCTGTGCCAGCTGCCTCAAGAATTTCAACAAGTGTCTGTCCCACTTTGCCTGGAAGTGCCCTGATTCTTCACATCTGTTTTCTTAGAATGACTGTTAATAAATACCCCAGGCCAGATTTTTTAAAAATTAGGAAGAGAAGAACATAGACCCTCGCATGTGACATCATACTCAGGGCTCCAACTGTGCAGGCACACACACTCAGGGCCTCAACAACTTAAAACCCAGGTTGGAGCAAGGCAGATACAGGGCCCATATATTTAGGGGACATTATCAAACTGTCCTCTCTAGCAGGCAAACAGGAGGGATGGGAGACCCTGATTTGAATGGGGTACCAGCCCTCAAGTCCTAGCTAGCACAATGCCAGGTAGGGAACAAGTGCTTGTTTCAGATGGTCAAGAGCCCCAAGGATCTGGGAATGGGGATCAATTGGGTAGAATGCTACTCTAGCATGAGCAAGGCCCTGCCTGGGCTCAGTCTGCAGCACTATGTAAAGCTATAATGAGTAGTGCACACCTGTAATCCCCATTGAAGAGGTGGGGAAGATCACAAGTTCTAGGTCACCCTAGGCTACATAGTGAGATCAAGACCAGTAGTCCGGGGATACACGAAACCTTGTCTCAAGAAAGGAACCTGGGGGCCCATATACAAAGCAGTCCTCCAAGAAGTCAGCCACCTACAGCCATAGCCACTCAGGAGGCAAATCTTTGAAGGAACTGCCTCGCACAGGAGGAACAGATATAGGAACTAGGCCGGAGGTACCAGGCACACAGCATGGCTTCATCCAGATCCAGAGATAGCCCCACCCTGGCCAAATCACATGGGACTTCATTTCCAGCCAGCTCAAGTCTTGAGTTACTTCACACTGGCACTGACTGGCCTTTCCTTGATCCTCTTCCCAGCCCTTACAACTCACAGCTGCCCTTCCCTGCCAATGGCCCAAGGTGGTGACACCTGTCTCCAAGGGTTCTCACGACTTTGGTCTCAGCCCACTTCAGGCACTGCGGGCTTCCTGGGTGGCAGCTTCCCTGGTTGGTGAGATGGAGTCACCACACCTGGCTGCCCCAGGGATCTGAGCTGCCCATTTGACTGAGTATCCAACTCAGTATCCTTGTAGGGAGCCAGGATACCCAAGGATGCTAGCTTAGCCAAGTGCAGCCTTCTGATGCTTCAGCTCTTCTCTCCCTGGGGCCACCCCAAAGCGCCCTGGGTGGGGGAAAAGATAGACCAGTGAGAGTGAAGGTAGAAATAGTAGTTGGTGGTCTGGCCAAGAGTCAGAAAGTGCCTGAGGAGGGGGAAGAAGCCCTAGGTGGGTGCTGGGACAGATGCAGATCGATTTCTTCTGTAGTAACACTCGGGACCTGAAGAACCATCTATGACATCACTACACCATAGCTGCACCACCCAGTGTGACGGGAGCTGCACTTCCTTATTCTGGTTACTTTAGAAAAGAATTTAAAGAGCCATGTGTGGATCGGAGCTAGGCTAGCTGTCCCCAACTGTAAAACGGGCTAATATCAGCCTACAAGGCAACATGTAAACCTATCTGCATGATCTGTGATATGTGGTTAAAAAAGATACAGTAATTCTTTCTTAGAAACTTGGACATCCTAGAGGAGTAGATAATGCCAGGGGCCTGACACTAGAATTTAGCCATCATACAGACACATACGCAAGCATCATATCTGACAAAGGTCAGGAGAACACACACACACACACACACACACACACACACACACACACACAGGGGTAGAGGGATGCATCCAACTTCCCAAGGCTCCTGCAGCTCCAAGGCTCACATGTCACATGCACCTTTGAGCATGGAAGTTTTTCTCAGCTCTAGAAGGCACCAAGGCCGCCAGCACGCACTTCAGGCCTGTCTCCCCCCTCCCTCCCAGCAAGGCTGCTCAGCAGCTCAGGAAGCTTTGCCCCTCTCACAAGGCCAAGTGCAGAGGCAGGGCTTGGAAAAATCCTTGTGCCTGGAGGGCAGGCCTAGGGCAAGGGCAACAGGACAGATTCCGTGAGCTCATCCGCAGCAGCCGTCACCAGAGTTCCCAGAGAGGCTGGTGGCGTCAGGAGGGGGGTGACTGGGTGGGAGCCGGGCGGTGGTGGTTGTGGCGGCAGTAAGGGGTGTGGGGTAAGGAGGAGGCTGATGGAACACGCTATAATAGCGGCTTTGTACTCCGACTCCCAGCTCCCTGGGAACGCCAGGAAGATTATGAAACCCGGTGTCTTTGGGAATGCCAGGATATTAGCTGGAAAAAGAATAATACGAAAATAAAATAATGCGCGGGATGGAGACAGCAGACGCTTAGCAGACTGAGCCAGGGCCTCCCGCTCTGAGGAGGGAGCCAGGCTTGGCCCCTGCCGCTGGTGCTAACGAGCAGACAGGGCCTGCCTTCCAAAGAGACGATTTCCAGAGGGAACTGGCAGACCAGGCCCAGCCCTGCCAAGGATGCACAGGCCAGGGGAGGGGTAGCGGAAGGCAAAGCATAACCAGGCCTGGTGTGGCGGCCCAGACATCCAAACCCATCAGGTTCCCAGGAGGTTCCCTTAACCCCACCCACAGTCCTTCTCTGGCTCTTTCAAGATCTCTATAATCACCTCCAAGCACCCTCCCCCTCAGCATGGTCACCCTGGAATAACTATAGAACAGCTAAGATACAGAAGGCAGCAGGCTTATTCACACTCACACATAAGTACCTCTCTTCCAGACCCAAATCACACAGGAGCTCCTCACGGACCAAGCTACGAGCACCGAATCCACCAAAGGGCAGCTGTACAAGCAATCTGACCTTGCCCCCACCATCCATGATGCTGGTCATACACCCAGCATCTCTCAGAAAAGCATCGAAACGGAGGTCAATGCATGCTATCTTCTGTCCTCGTTACTCAAAGATGGCCCTGCAGCCAGCAGCAGCCGCCGCCCTTGGGACCTTGTTAGATGTAGAAACTCTTGGTACCGGACCCAGACACTGCATCAGAGCCGACACTGTAACCAGTCCTTAGCTGGCTTCTGCTCGTTAGCCTGCACAGTCACTGCTAACCTTCCAGGGTTGCTGAGATAGCATCTCTTCCATGAGTGATATAACAGAGTCCCAGAGGTGTGGGGGGCAAACGCAGCAGGATCCAGAGCACCCTTGAAGCCTGCCACCCTATCACACTTACACCTAGGTCAGAGCAGGCATCAGCAGACATCAGGGACCAGCAGTGGTGTGTCCTGGTGACAGAACACCAGGTGACCTGTCCTGAGATGCAGCATGGGCGTGAGTTCTGGTCCCTGGGCCAAGACACCAGAATGTTCCAGGACAAGGCCAGGAAGCTTAGACCAGACTAGAAACATGTGAAGGTAGTGGTGGAAAGGGAGTGTGGTCTGGGGCCATGCAGGTTGTGATCTGAGTCGGAGTACTCATGTCTCATGGGTATGTGGGGCTGAAAGGATTCCATGCGCTCCATTACAAAGTGATCCAGGCAGTTACTACCAAAAGGGATAATGGCTCTGTCCAGACACTGAACTCCTAAGGACACTGCAGAACTCTGTGTGGTACACCATAGCAATCAGACTATCTCCCTCAGATTCTCTGGCAGTCATGTTCCCCAGAGATGCAGAGGGATTCCTGGGGCTGGTTCCTTCCATGTGTCATAAGCTAATCACAAATGAATCGAAATCCACCAACCCTTCCATGTCTGTCAGTGTGACATGTGACTTCTGTGATTCTCCCACGACATGCTCCTCCATAAACAAGAGTAGTCAATGTCACTGCTTCTGGGAAATCTCATGACCACCCTGCCCCCATTCCTTCAGTCATTACTTTAAGAATCTTGGGCCCACATCTCCCAGCCTTGCTTGACTTCCTTCTCCAAGGAACCTGACTTCATGTGTGTGTGTCTCTGGGTACCTCTAGCCATATGTCACACCTCTCCCAGCTGACACTCAACTCCAGCTCCTCCTGCTTCCTTGCCCTGGTGGTCTGTGGGGCAGCCACTAGATCTGCTGTCCTCACACAGCTGCACCGAATGTCAGACTTATCAGAGCCAGCAGTGAACTCATAGCAACACTGGGATCACCCTGTAGTTTTACGCTCTCAGCTCCCTTCCCATCTAACATCACTGAGCCTCTAACGCCCCTGTGTCTCCTTCTGACATTCTGATTGCCACCTTAGTCCTTGGGCTCCTTCTTCATGTGGTTGTCTCATCCCTGGGTCTTCTGACATCTCCCTCAGTTACTTGCCACAGATACTTTACTCATGGTCCCCAATCCCTGCTCCAGCCAGACCTCACCTACGCTCAACATAGCCCCAGCTCCCTGATGCCCATAAGAGCCCCAGACCTGCCCCCCAGAACCCTCTGCTTGCCACTATTTCTAGTTTCTTTCCCTTTTCAGAATGTCCTCTATCAAACCTAGTGATGCTGCCAATCACAGAGCCCAAGTGTGGTCACCCTGAACCTCCCACCTGCCACCGCAGGCACAGGGCCCAGTGCAGGCACCCGATCAGCTAGGGCCATTTTCCTCCCAGAACTGAGCCACTCTGGGCTGTCCATAGGGGAGGAGGGCGGCGTGACTTTGTCTAGCTGTGGCTATCAGGATGTGGCATGTCTTCTGCCGCCAGCATCACCACGGCTACCAAGAAGAAAGCCAGCCCTGAAAAATCTCAATTTCTTGCCACCTAATACCAGGCTCCTCTCCAGCACTTTCCAGCTAAGTGAGGCTCAAAGCCCAAAGCCCCTTTGCTCAGCAGCCCATAAGAGTGGAGTTTCTCTGTAGTATACACGCTACCCATCTCCCCAGCCTAACTGGAATGAGCCTACTCCCTTCAGTGCTTGCTCGGCCTTCCTGAAGCTTTCTCCCCCACCGCCAGCCTCAGCCACAGGACCATCCCGAGACCCTGCCAAGTGCCCAGACCAGGCCACCACAGGACAAAGTCAGCCACCCACAGCCGTGTCCATGGAAACCACAGATCTATCTCATCAGCTCCTGTCCTGCCTGACTGCTCTCTGATGACTCTGCTTCTCTCCCAGGCTTCGTCTATGAGCCTGTGACAGGCTGTCACCTGGCCTCCAGAGGGTCTCATCTCCTGTGCTACTGAGATGAAGGGCCTCTCTGGCCAGCTTTTAGGGGCCACCCCTGTCTGCCACCTCCTTCTCTGCTTCCATTCATCACTCCTGGACCCACCCCACTAGACTCTCCCAGGCCTGAAGCTGCCCTGACCCATTGATTTGCACATAGACACTGATATAGACACCCTTGTGTAAACAGGCTAATAACAGGGCCTGCTTCCCAGGTTCATACCCCAGAGCACCCACAAAGAATGCCCATGTAACGCCGACTGCGTGTCAGAAGTGGTGGCTTCATTTGGGCCTTTCATCCTGTCTCCAAGAGTCTCTAGTCCACAGAACAGAGAGCAGAGCACAGGCTGTATGCCATCATCTCTTCCGGGACTCATCCCCCAGATCTTGAGTAAGGAGTCACCAGACCTCTCCAGTCACTCCCAGACTTCTCCCATCTATCCCAGCCCATCTGTGAAGGAAGCTCAAGTCCCTTGGCTTTGCTGTCTGGTGAGCCACTCAGGGGCCCAAACCACCTCTCTCTCTGCTCTCATCTTTACACTCAGTGTCTTTACACTCAGTGTCTTCACACTCACTGTCTTCCAGTGTCAAGAAAGAAGCTGTCTTATTTTTAGGAAGTCACCCAGAACGCTGTTCACTCTCCCCACATGCCACCCCACAGGGACCAAAGCCAGGATGCCTGGCCAATATTCCATCTAAAAGCCATGACCCTGGGGGGGCTCCATGCCTGTCCCACATCAGCCTTGGAAAGGCATGCTGCACCCCACCCAAGCCCAGCCAGATGCAACCCAACGTACCAGGGCCCCCTCAAGGGCAAACACAGCTGCAGGTCCTGTCTTCTCCAGAGGCTCCATGCGGCGGCGCCAGCGGCGGCGGCGGAAGGCATCTGTCTTGCGGTACTCCAGGTGGAACTTCCAGCCAAAGAGAGAGGCGTACTCCCAGCCCTCACCCTCAGCCTCTGCCTGCCTGTGCTGCAGGAGAGAGGAGGCAGCTAAGTGGGAGAGACAGGGCGGGATTCCAAGAGGTAAGCCTGGAAGAGCCACCTGGAAGAAGGTGGCTTTGAGCAGCCTTGAATAGGAAACCCAGAAGGGAAAGGACACTCCTAGTACACAAGGTAGCCGAAGAGGCCAGTGGGGAAGGTCGAGAGCAGCTGGGCTAGACACTGGCTTCTTCAGGGATGTTTATTTGAACTAGGGATGGACTGCCCAAATCCAAGCTTTCCCTCTTGTTTCCTTTTTATCCTTCACATCCCAGGTTCTAAACACAGAAATGGGTCTACAGTTCAGAGGCAAAATATAGAGACTGCTTCCCAAACCCAGACTACTTCTCACCAGGATGTGGGCCTAAGCAAACTGTGAGGGACGCCTGCCTCTTCCCCAAAGGGATCCTTTACCACAGGAAGCCTGGAAACGCCCGGCCCTGGGCTCTGTGAGAGAGTGACATGGCACTGCTGTTAGCTTTTCAACTCAGTCTGAGCCCCCTAAACAAAACCCACACCTCTAACAACTGGATGTCCTCCATGGAGAGGGAGGGGTGTCAGCTTGGTGGTTCACAGCAGCTTGTCCAAAACACGTGAGCTCTCCTCAGACCCCAGACATCCCTCTCTAGAGCCTCTGCTCAAAGGAAGAAGAAAGCCGGCTCCTCTAAAACTGCACTTACAGTGGGAGAGGCCTGGTTCTGCGACCAAAACCCAAATGTGTTCTTAGGAATGGGGAGTAGATGCCAAGAGGATCGAAGGAAGGCAGGTCCTGAGGCTGGGTTAAGCACAGGCATCCCCGGACTCTGGGACAAGCACATGTACGTGGTCATGTGTGCTCACAGGAAGTACTGTGGGCCTGTCCTGTGTTCCAGCGGCATGTTCCGGATAAACACTGATGGCTCTTGTGTGGCCCTTCACAAGCCGACACATTCACACTGTGGCCTGTCACCGGCAGCCAGAAGTGTGGGCTCAGGACACAGCCCACCATTAGGAAACAACCTCCGTGTGAAGACATGTGTGTTACAGGACATCCTGCCAGGCAGTAGCCAATGGCAGAAAACTCAGAGGGTGTACATCTCATCCCTTGTCTCCAGGTGAGGTATCTGCGAGGCTCAAGGGCCCCTGCCAGGCCAAGCCTTGCCTGCCACAGCATAGCCTCCATGTTCTGGAGTCTTCCTCTAGGAAGCCAAAAATAAAGCCCTTCTCTGACATCCTCCAGCATCCGGGACTGTAAGTGAATGCTGCATCCTCCAGCATCCCGGGACTGTAAGTGAATGCTGCCGGGAATGTCCACCTAACTCATATCTACTCTATGTGTTTGTGGGCATCCGTGAGTACCAGGTGTGATCTGTGGAGCCTGGTCTGACCTACATGCTTTGGGTGTGTGGTCTGTGTTGTGATCTGTGTGTCGAGTGTGGCCCATATCTTCTGTATGCTAAATGGATCTGGGTGTGACCTGTCAGTGAATTCTCTGGGTCTTGTGGTACTTTGAATGAGAATGTCCCCCCAGGAATCTGAATGCGTAGTCCCCAACTGATGGCATTGTTTGGGGAGGTGTAGGTGGTCTAGCCATGCTAGAGATACTGTGTCTCTGGGAGTGGGCTTTGAAATGTAAATCCTCCCGCCACTTCCAGTTCCCTCCCTGCTTCATGCTCATGGTTCAAGGTGTGAGCTCTGGGCTTCCTTCCAGTGGCTATGCCTACTCCTCAAATATGGTAGACTCTAGCCCTCTGCAACTGTAAGCCCAAATGGACTCCTTTTCTATAAGCTGCCTTGGTCATGATGCATCATCACAGCAATATATCTATATAACTATAACTAATACATGTCGATAATGAATGCTACAAGCTCACTCGCATAATTGTTAATGCATATGGGTCTACCCGATGTCCGCTGGCCACCTCCATCCGGAAGACCCACTCCCACCCACCTCCCACTGGCTCACCCTCTTCAGTGCCTCCATCTGGCTGAGATCCCTCCTGCGCAGTCGGACCCAGCGTCGACGCCTGTGCGTGTAATACATCTTCTCAACAGGGACCCAGTGTTTTGGCTTTCGGTCTGGGGGTATGGTGATGCTGTACTCCCAGCCTAGGAGGTGGGAGGAAACCTGTTAGTCACTGTCAGCAAATCTCCATCTCTCCTAAGCTATCTCTCTTTGTAGCGCATTCTTAGACCCTGAGAAGCTAAAAACTCTGGTCCTAATTGTTAACTTGAAGTAGAGGTGTTTTCAAGAAGTTTCCTAGGTGAATTAGCCCACTGAAAGTCAGACAACTGCCTGGTGCCTTCAGCTGTCTCACTGGCATACTTGGAGCTGGCTGGGGTGGGACCCCAGGCTGTATGTGTTCCCACCTTGTTCATCAACAGCCCGGTTGAGGTCTGTGGACCACTCTTCATCTTCCCACTTCCAGCCCAGCGGGCATTCAATATCATCCTTCGGAAGCACCTTCTCCCCATTCTAGGGACACAACAGGCAAGTGTGAGGAGATAGACTGGGCACCCACGTGTCACCATTCCTCTGGAGCACAGAGCAGTCATCTCAGCAAGTAGGGGCAGTTGAGAAAACAGCCATCTTCCTGAGTCACAGGCTCTTCATGGGACCCAACACCCAGGACCCCAGAAAAAGCACACACTGCCCACCTGCAGCAACCCCTTACCACATCTGTGTAGTTATCACTCATGTAAATCCACTGGCCTCCAGGTAGCCGGGTCTGGTTCTCAAACACCTCCTCCACGAAGCTCAGGTGACCAGCATCAGCATCATGAAGCAGGCTATTGGGGTGGCAGGGGAGGAGTAACAGGGTCACCCCACTATCTTCTGCCTCCAGGATGGCACGTACCCCAGCCCACCTGCACTGTCAACCTCACTTCGACACAGATGGAGGGGTAGTGCAAAGAAACTGGAACAGAGAGTGAGAAGGACAGGAAGAGATGGTCCCAAGCCAAAGAATGGGCCACCTGAGATACAAGAAGAAAAGAGGGACAAAAAGGAGGCACCAAAGCCCAATGGGTAGCGTTATGAAAATGTCATCAAGCTATACATTGATGATTTAATGCTTGATTCTGTGTTATACTTCAAGCTTACGAAAAAGATACTGGATGTCACACAACTATAAAAGAGAGGACAGAGTGACTGAGGAAGCGTAGAAGGACTGCACGAAGTGGGGCTACTCAGGGGGGTAAGTGATCTGGAACTGGAAGCATCATGTATGTGCAATGGCAGGACACTGTTGTATCACGGAGGACAGGGCACATGGCTGGGTCCTAACTCCACGGTATGCTTAATAATAAAGGACTCTGTGTATATGTATGAGTATGTGTGTGTGCATGCATACCCACAGCGGGGACAGGTTTGTGGGGGAAAGGCTATGCACACATACTATGGCGTGCATGTGGAGGTCAGAGGACAATCTTGGGTGTCAGTCCTCACCCTCTGTTTGAGGCAAGGTCTCTTGATTGTTTACTGCTGAGTAAGCCAGGCCAGTTGGCTCGAAGGTCTCAGGGGATTCTTCTGTTCCCGCTCCTGTCTCCTCATAGGAGGGTTACGGACAGGCCCCACACTGAGCTTTATCATGGGTTCCAAGGGACTGAGCTTCCCAAGTCCTCCCTTTTGGGTGACAAGTGCTTTGCCACCTGAGCCATCCCCAGATCCATCGCACTTTATTTCTGAGTGAGCTATTCCTGCTAAGCCCAGTCCCTTGAGGGTCCAAATCACAATGTCTGTGGCCAGCAAGGCAGAAGGATTCACAGGGCTCAGGACTTGGGAAAAAGGACTGGGCACAAGGGGGAGCAATGGTCGGGTATCCTGGTCTAGCCCTCCACACCCTGGGACTACCACTCACGTCTTCTCTGGACACACGAACCAATCTCCTGCCCAGGCCCAGCCGGCTGAGGGGCGGAAGCTATCTTTGGGTAGTTTGATCTTGCCTGTGACATCAGAAAACTTGGGGTAGGTGAGGCCCGTTGTGCCCCAGTTTCCGACCAGTGCCAGCTTTGTCTGGTTCTCGTACTGTAGACCAAGAAAAGAGGAGAGGTGAAGGGTCACACATCTTCAGAACCCAGGGGCTAGTAGGCTGGCAGGCACTCACCGTTTCGGCAAAGACAGAGAGCTTCCCCTCGGCAAACTGATTGAACTCCTTCTCATCCACAGAGAGCCCGAACCAGAGCTTGATCCGAATCTGCACAGGCATTCGGGCCCCAGGCATGCCTTCCATAGGATACTGGCATCAAAGAAACACAAATACGCACAGCCCCTCAGGACGGGACATAACCACTCAACACCCAGTCAGGTGTACTCTGTTTGGGGGACTACACCAAATGTCATAGAAGTGCTTCTCCCCAAGAGTCCTGTTCATCAAAGAAGACAATAGCAGCCATGTAGGAGCTCCCTATAGATGGGGTCATAGCTACAATAGGGTCTCTAATATCCCCTCCTCCACCACCTTCTTACATCTATCATTTGAGGTAACTTTCCAATACAGTGGAAAAGGCTCATCTCTGCAAGGTCCAGAAGGGTACCCACAACTGGACCCACGAGCCCTCTGAAAAGTGGCCCGCGTAACCAGGGAAATGGAGTTTTCATGATTGGCCATTAACTGATTCAAATGGCTCTGTGTGGCTGCTGCGCTGGACAGCACCATCCTAGAAATAGCAGAGCTCCATGAGAGGAGCAATGAAAGCCACTTCGTTTCATTTTCAGTACTTCATCATGCTCTGGCGAGGCGCGAGCATCGCATCCAATGTCCCCACAATTTCAAGTGCTTATCAGCATGTTAACCACCCTTCGCTGTTCAGCTGGTTTTTATCCCGAAGGCTTCAGAAGCTCTGCCAAGTGGAAGAACCACAACAACCCAACATTTAAAAACACATATATGTTCCCTACGATTACTTCACCGTTTGACTGAAACCAAAGGTCAGATTCGGCCTTGGGGAGCAGAGTTCCTCCCTCTGAAAATGACACCCTGTCCCCTAGCAGAGACAGCGTGGTGAGAGATACCTCACAGAATGAGAGAGCAGAGGGGAGTCTGGGTAGGTTCAGAAGAGGCTGAGAAGACAGGGTGAGGGTTCCCAAGCTGGTGGGAAGCCCTGGACCCCCGGAGGTAGAGCCTGTGCTGAAAGAAGGCTTGGGAAGTGGCACAGACCATTGTTGGCTGACCCTCTCTTGTTCCTCATGTCCACCTCCTCTCAGTTGTCCCTTGGAGAAGTGTGGAGACATTTCTTACCCCGGAACTCCCTGTGGTCTTCACTTCAGCCGTCTCCTCCCTCCGGGTGGCTAGCTGTCCTTTTTCCCTCCAAGCCACCAGCCCTTGGGACATGGCAGGAATTCCTGCCCCCCCTTTCCCTCCTCCACCTCGAGCTCTCCACCACCAGCCTCCCCCAGACGGGGCCAGCCTTCCCAACCCAAAATAGCAACAGCAAATAAAGAAATGTCTAGTTTGGGGCTCCTCTCCTCTGCTGGTGCTCACTTTTTCCAGCTTGGGTTTAAGTTAAGGAACACCAGTGTTTGCTTGGTCTCTGCCCGCTGCCAACATTTTTGTAGCGCTTGCTCAGGAGCTACTGGCAGGCTCATGAACTCCGTGGGGAAGACTTCGAGAAACAATTCTATATCCTTCCCCCCCCCCCTTCACTTGGAATCAGGGAACATTTTCAGCTCACATTCTCTTGGAGGCTTCAGGGCCAAGAGGTCAGAATAGAAGTAGAAGTGTTCCAGAGTTTACTAGCCATTTCTACACTGTGTCCCCTTCCTCAAGCCACATACACAGGAGAGGGGCAGCCTGTAAGAGCTGCTGGAAGATGGAACTTGAGGTTAGGGACAAACAAAGAATGTCCTCAGATGGTCCGGGAGCAGGTGGGAAGGTCATGGTTCCTGCCACACACACACACACACACACACACACACAAACAAACACACATACACACACACACACACACACAAAACCCTTCCCCTCTGAAAGACCAATCCCCTAGTGCACCAATTATCTCCGTCCTGGCTGCCTTAGAGTTAGTTGCTGTGATGAAACACTATGACCCAAAGCAATTTGGAGAGGAAGGGTTTATTTCCTTCCAAATTGTTGTTCATCACTGAAGGAAGTCAGGAACTCAAACAGGGCAGGAACCTGAAGGCAGGAGCTGATGCAGAGGTCATGGAGTAGTGCTACTTACGGGCTTGCTCCCCATGGCTTACTCAGCCTGCTTTCTTATAGTACCCAGGACCACCAGCTCATGGGTGACACCACTCACAATGGGCTGGGCCCTCCCCCTTCAATCACTAAGTAAGAAAATGCGCTACAGGCTTGCCTACAACCCAATCTTATGGAGGNGTTTTTAAAAATAATGTTCACTCCTCTCAGATGACTTTAGTTTGTGTCAAGTTGACATAAAACTATCCAGCACACTAGCCTAGGGTGGATCTCCAAGTGCTGGAGCAAGGGACAGCCCCAAAGGGAAGTGGAGGGGTGGGGAGAAGACCAAGCTTTCCCTGACCACCTAGCTCACCAAGTACTACCAGCACTGTCCAATTCAGTCCGCGGTTGAATTAGGTGGACAGCCTCGTTCTCATTTAATCAGCGGGAAGAAAGTAGGCTATTCAAGAGCATTGGTGAGCTGCCCAAGGCTAGATAGAACTCCAACCAGCACTGACAAGCCATTCACACAATGACGACGACGACGACGACGACGACGACGACGAAGACGACAGGTAGGGCAGCAGACAGCAGACGGCTCAGCTCAGAAGAGTCACGGCTGAGATGTGGTCATGGCGACCTCCTGGAAGCTTGGAGGTATGAGGTAGAGAAGGGAGAAGCTGCAAGAGAGGCTTTGGGGAAACGGGCTGGGAAAGAGGCAAGGCTGAAGAGGCACTGAAGGCAGAGGCATTCGGAGCAATTAGAAGCAAACAGGTGACTTCCTGGCCACTAAGAGTAGCTGCATACAGAGAAGGCATCTCATAAGGTACACACTGTGTCCTGATCCTATGACCAAAGCCACCTGGGCTCTGTACCCTAACGTCTGCCCAGAGAAAAGGACGGGGGCGCCCCCACAAGCACCCACGCACGTTCCCTTCATCAGCAGTAGCTTAGGCCACTGGGGAAGATCTGGAGGCCATCTTAGAAGCCAGGAAGGATTCTTGAAAGAGATCAGACCCAGTAAGCAATAAAGTTTTGAATATACACATAAACATACACAAGCACACACACACACACACACACACACACACACACATACACATACACATAAACATACACAAGCACACACACACACACCCATAAACATACACAAGCACACACACACATACACACACACACACACACACAAACACACACACACATACACACGGGGCCCTTAATTTGCTGCTACTCCCCCTCCTCCTCCTCTTCCTCCTCTTCTCCTTCTCCTTCTCCTCCCCCTCCCTCCCCCC
>NC_034591.1:101103832-101131086 GCF_900095145.1 Mus pahari | reverse complement strand
TCTTCTTCTTCTTCTTCTTCTTCTTCTTCTTCTTCTTCTTCTTCTTCTTCTTCTTCTTCTTCTTCTTCTTCTTCTTCTTCTTCTTAACTACATCTTATGCCCAGGCTGTTCTCAAACTCATTGTGTAGCCAAGGATGGTCTTAAACTCCTTGTCCTCCTGCCTCTACCTCCCAAGTGCTAGGATTACAGGCAAGTGCCACCACATTTTGTTTTTCTAGTTTATTTCAACCCCACATTCCAGCACCCACCAGCAAGCCTCCTAGACTCACTGCATGGAATCTGGAGAGTTTGGAAGGAACTGAAGAAAAAGAAAGTTATTTTACTCAAATACTCCTTCCAGAACAGGACTGGATGATGGGGGATCAGAGGAAGCTGAAGAAAGGCCTTGTGTTGAGAAAATCCTACAGTGACCCCAGCAGAGCGAATACTCACTTTCAGAAAGACGGTCTGCAGCTTCCCACAGTTCCTGCCGCAGTAGCTGGGGCCCCGACGGGAGAAGAGGACTTCATGGGCGGGCACCCGTTGGTAGGCCACGCGCTTGTCACCCTGCAGCATCCAGATGATGATGTCCGGCAGGCTGTTCTGGGGCTAGAGAGGGGGTGGCAGTCAAGGTGGGGATGGTGACAAGGTGACATGTACGGATGGAGTCGGGCCTGATCTCTGCCTCAAAGGCCACAAAGGTCTTGCCTCACTCACTCAGCTCCCATCCCACACTGCCTCACTCACTCAGCTCCCATCCCACACTGCTCGCTCGGGGCCCTGTCTTTGGCCCTCAGCTTAGAGGGGAGCCCCCACAAATGTCTCTGAAATGTCCATGCCTTTCTGGGAAGATGCTCCTACACAGAACAGGGAAGGTGTGGTCTGCTAGATGTTCCTCCTGCTGACCCTAGGACCCTAAGGTCTGTAGGCTTAGAGGAGTAGACGCCACCCAACAGGGGCTCCTCACCACCTTCCCAGGGCCCTTCAGAGACACTGAGGTCCCAGACGTGGGGGTAGGAACTGAAAGGATATTGAGGAGGACTTGTCCTTGCCCTCTCTCAGCCATGGTATAAATTCCGCGAAGAGGGTAGGATCAGGAGCAAGGGTCAGCAGTCTGGGGGACCCTCCCAACCATTATGAAGATACACCCAGGGAACTGGCCATGCGCCTACCACCCTGCCCAGGGAAACTCTAAGGTTTATCACCCCTCTCCAAGCAGCATTTCCCACTTCCCTTTTACAGCCCTCTGTTCCAGACACCATCTCCCTGTGCATGCCCAGATACCATCCTGTCTCACCTCCCATATTTCCTACAAACAGGAACCAGTAGCCCAGAGGGAGTCATGTCGCTGCAGAAACAGACTTCATCATGAGACCTAGAGCCAGACGCCCTGGGTTCTGGTACCAGACTCACTCTAGCATCCCTCAATAGGCTAGGGCCTATCTACTGAGTATCTGCTGTGTGTTAGACTCTGAGTCGAGCACCATAATGTCCAGTAAGTACGCTGCTGTATCCTGCCAATGGGCATACTAGAGCTCAGAAGTTTAAGCGACCTGCCCCAAGGTCACCTAGCAACAGACCCAGGAATGTTCCCCAGTGTAAACATTTGGTCTACATTCCAGGAGGCAGGAAGGCTGAAGAAAGGCCCCTCAGGATTCACTACCTCCTCGGCCAGGGCACGGAGATGCAGAAGCCAGTCCTCAGCCTGTTCCAGGGCGGCGGGGAGTTCACTGTGGCCAAGCTTCAAGGCCAGAGCGGCTTCTTTGATCTGGCTCAGGTGACGGGTGCGGAGCCGGAGCAGGTACTGATCAAGGTGGGTGGCAGAAGGTATCTCATGGATGTCACACAGGGGCTGGCTATGAGAGACAGGTGGAATGCGCTTGTTCACCAGGGTTCCACACACCACAGAGGCAGGTGCATGTATACCTAAGTATGTACATTTATAGGGTCCCTACCCACTGCCAGCCTACTGCGTGCTCACCTCAGCGTCATCTGCCTGCTCCAGAAAGCCTTCCTCACACAACCTGGTCGTTCTACTCTGAAACATAGCTCCTTATTCCCGGGCATAACACTTTTTGGGATAACCCTCAACCTCCAGTCTAGTGGGTTCTTTTGTATGAGTACTCCCCACTCCACCCCACCCTACCCCTCCCCACTGACTGCAAGCTCTCAGAGGACCTAGAGGGTCTCTTTCCTGCCCCCTTGTGTAGTCTAGGGCAGAGGGCAGAGGCTAAGTTGTCCCACACTGAAATAAATCCCTTCTGTGTTGGGCGCACACTCTCTCCAAGAAGGAAATTTATGGACCCCTGACTAGCTACTGCAGACGCTGTGGGGAGGCCAGCAGCCATGAATACAGAAGCATCCACCCTGGCTGCCCCAGAGTCGGCCCTCCCAGAATCCTGAGCTTTGGAAAGCCTTCTGAGCGCAGCTAGGGTACCGCGGCCCTCAAATAACAGTGCTGAAGCCCAAGTGAGGAGTTAAGTTAAACTCCATCGTGTGTGGGGGCAAAGATCCCTGATCCCGGACTCATTACACGGGCGCTCTCTAAAAGCCCCACAGACGGAAACTCCTCAGCATCCCAGGACTGGATGTGCACACCCAAGGGAAATGCTAGAAAAGAATGGACGAACTCCAGTTCTCCCTCTCCGAGCAGGACCCTCCAGCTGGCCCAGCCCTTGCCCTCAAACAGGACATTCGTCAACGCTGAGCCAGGCCTGCTCTGAGCTGCAGCCCCCGCCCCCTCCCCGCAGCGTCTGGACTCCGGGCTCCCGGCTGATTTATTTTTTCTGCCAATTTCCCCGAGCTATGCAGAACCAATTACCGCCGGAGCGCCGCGGCACCGCTCTGGCAGGCCCTCGGCGCGCTGCGTCTTTCCTGTTATTTTTTTTAATTGAATTTTTAGGGTGGGGGGAGCGGGTGCGCGAGCTCCATCTCGGGGAAACTTAAGCCCCGGGGCCCGTCTCAGGTCACGTACTGCACACCCTGTGGTAATATAATATTTACTGCCCCGAGGGTGCCGCGGACGGCAGCCCCCAGGCCGGCGGCAGCAGCGGGCGGAGGCCGTGCGTGCGTGGTGGGTGAGGGGCCCTGGCGCACAGTGGAGCAGAGAGCTGGAGAAGCTACAGTGGACCCTCCAGCAGACCACCCAACCAAGACTCCCCAAGACAAGTTCTCACCACTCAAAGATGCCCTGGCTCGTTCTCACCCCCCAAAAAGGTCCAAGACTGGGGAAAAGGGAGTCTGAGGAGACTACTGTACCCCTGGTCCTCCCTACAAATGGAAGGTGGGCCATAGCAGGGCTCATTAACACCACCGAGGGGCAGACCTGGCTGCTCACCAAGTCACTACCTGTCCCTGAGGACCAGGTCGGTGATTTTATCGGGGCCAGTCCCTTGGAGAATGAGCTGGCCTCATTCTTGAGTCCAAACAGATGACCATCCCCCAATTTTGCCCTCTCATGAGGGAAAACTGAGGCAGCCTGCCATTCCCCACGGGAGCAGCCTTGGAATGTTTCCCAGGGGGAAAAAGTGGCCCTGATCTGCACCTGCAGGGCTGACAGGAACTATTCCTGTGCAGGATGCTAGGAAGGGCTTGTAGCTGCTGGAACGGCATGATGGCATAAAGCAATGCACAGAGGCAAGGGGTGCATTATGGGACGGGGAGGGTCCAGCAAGCCAGCAAACTCAGAAGGGATGAGGGTTATTAGGTACCCTGTGGGGAAAACAGTCCTCTCCAGGTAAGGGAGGGAGGGGGAGGGAGGGAGGGAGGGAGGGAAGAAAGAAGGAAGGAAGGAAGGAAGGAAGGAAGGAAGGAAGGAAGGAAGGAAGGAAGGAAGGAAAAAGGGAGCGAAAGAAGGAGGGAGGCCAGGCTGTGAACGGGAGAGGAAATGAAGGCCGCAAGAGCTGCTGTGGTTTGTGCTGTGATCTTTGAAAGTGGTGAACCCATAGATCCAAGAGGGGACAGGAGATGGTGATGGAGTCTGGGGGCACGTGTGGCCTTAGACACAGCCTGGCCCAGAGCCGAAGGATGGGCATGAAGAGGAGACCCAGTGAGCCCAGTGTTCAGAGAAGAAAGCTTTGGTACATTGGTGCAGGGGGTGGGACGGGGAGGAGGCTCAGGGTGAGCTAGGGAAGGGTTCTAGCTGGAGACAATAAGGCTGATAGCAGGTAGTCAGCCCAGGTCAGCCATGACACCTGCTTATGCTCAAGAAGCATGGTGGCAGCCTCAGGTGGTGCATGGAGAGATGGATCTGGAGTCCCTTCCTGATCCATGTCAAATCATGTCATGGATCCTGGTGGTCCTGCTAAATATCCTGAGAGGATGAGAGTCCATTCCCACTCCAGGCTGCTGTCCTGGGAATGATGCCCCACAGAGGCCTGGGCATCCTCCTGCCACAGGACAGTGGCAGAAGAGCCTGGCTTGGCAGAGTTCCAGTTACATCCTCCCTAAGAGGACACTGAAGACAGCCTGGGACTAAGTCCCACAGACTCCAGTGTCCCAGCACCTCAGATTGACCAGGGATTGGCTCCCACCAGCCCCACAGACTTGCCTGTTCCACACCGCAATGACCATGAACAGTACTGCAGAAATCCATTTTCTGCCAGCCACTATCCAGAAGTGGCATCACGGGGCACTAGGCACAGCAGCCTTTCTGTAGGCACACCCAAGGCACAGGATGCTCTGAGAAGATGCCTACCCGCCCCTTGCAGCCCCTGCAAGGTGACTGTGCCCTGTGTGCCCCTCCAGCACCACATTCCCTCCTCCTCCAGACCAAGGCCACTTCCTGATGCCTCACCCCCTGGCCCCCACTCTGCTCCCCTCCTGCTAAGCCTCTCAGGGAATAGCCCTGAAGCCCACCCAGCTGCTGTGGCCTCTCCAGGGCCCCATGTCCTGTCTACGACAGAGTAGCAGATAGTCTTCCACTTACTCGATATGTGGGTCTGGGTGTGTCAATCAATCTCTGTGTGCCTCCGTTCCCTTATTCGGCCCTCAGAGAATGGTATGATCAGAGGTTTATGCTTGGTGACTAGAATAAACACCAACTTCCCACACAGTGTCTGTCGCAAACTCTGCGTTACCCTCTGCTCCCTCCACACCCACCCTCCCCAGCTCCTGCCTTAGCTGCCTGTACCTTGCTGTCACTTTGCAGCCCTGTGTCTCCTCTCTTGTCATCCTGAAGCCACAGCAAGCATCTGGCCCAGGAGTCTCCTTCCTCCTCAGCGTACCCAAGCTGAGCTCTCCTTGGCAGAGCCCCTAAAGCCCGCCTTGCTAGAAATCAACTGTCCTTGGTAGCCCTGAAGATGGCAGGCATTTTAGGGTCACACACCTTGGTCTGGGAAGTAAATCCTCCACTTCCGACCTTAACATTTCCGCCAGGAATCTCTCTGGGAAGATTGCCTGAGTTCCACTGTCTGCATCCGCTCTGAGTTCCCACAGACCATGCCTCTCGCTCCACATCCTACCTAGAGGGCTCAAGTTGTGCCCTTATCAACAGAGATGGGGCTGAGCCTGGTTTCAGGAAGGTATGGAAAATGGAGGAATGACCTGTTTAGGGTGGGGCAGGGGCAGGGCCATTCCTTTGGGATCACTTCCTAACCAGGCTTTCAAACACCTAACCAGCAGTTCCATATATCTCATGGTGAAAGCATTTCTCTGATGCCCTTCAACTATGTTCTCCAACTAGCCTGAGAAAGAAAAAGAGGGGGTGAGGGAGATGGCTGCCTTCATTCGGAGCCCCAGAGAGTTCAGGAGAGTGGTCCTGATCAAGTCTGTTTCATACCTGAAAACCAGCCCCCCCCCCCCCCCCGAGGCAGAGCTACTGAAAGCCAGCAGACTGCGGTGAGGGGCAGGTCTCCTGGTCCTTGCATTTGTCACTGTGGTAACCACAGTTCCTTTTACTCAAGCCTCCTCGAGGTACCACTCCTTTGTTGATTAGATATTATTAAGGAGTCATTCTTCCCGCCAAGTTCAACTTCAAAGCTCCCATGGAAACACTACTCCTGGGTGTGGAGGAGATGTGGAGGGGAGCCCCCTCTGCTGACCTGCAGTCCCTTTCCTCCTCACTCCCAGACCCCCTTTTCCCAAAGCTGACAATCATCTGTGTGCAGTGAAGCCTAAACAGAGCCCAAGGTCCCCGACGACATGGCCTTGGGGGAAGGAGGGGCGCCCCCACCCCAGCTTCTCCTGGAGATCCCATCAGGGAGCTATGAGGTCGGGGATCAGACACACAATGCGTCCCATTCAGGTGAGCCGGTCTCCCGGCCCACAGCTGCTGCTGCTGCTGCGGGGAGATTTATGACCTGTTCTAAACGTCACCTTTTCAACTCCCGGTGCAGGCTCCAGCACCTCTGGGCTCAGCACCGGCCAGACTGCTGGCCAAGCGTGGCTGGGAGACGTGCTTCTGCTCACCACCACACACGAACGCTCCTGAGGAGACAGCCTTGGCTGAGCCAGGAGAGGCATCGGAAGGTGCCAAGGACCCCCTACCTGCAGTCTGCAAGGAGCTCATCTGTCAACTGAGCCACCAGGGCGTCCACATCCTCAGAGGAGCACTGTGCCTTCAGAGCCAAGTGGACCTGCTCCAGGTTGGCTTCCTGGGGAACAAGCACCCGTAGGTTAGATCACCACAGAGCAGGACCCAACCCCCAGGCCCTGTCACCGAGCCAGAAAGGAAGAGATGGGAGGAGAAGGAAGAGGCAAAGCCAGACTCAATCTGGCTCCAGAACCTTCCAGGATGCCCGGTGCATCCCCACAGCTTGATTCTCAAGCCAGATGCCCAGTCTCACACATGGACACGAGGCAGTCCTCTGCTAAGGAGAGATTTTTCACAGCCTGAGTGCATCCCCTCCCACCTGCCACCTCAACACCACAGGGGAGTGGATCTCTCTGAGACAACACTGGTCAGTGTTTTCTGGAATCACCTACACTGCCAGATCCAGATCGAGCCAGTTTCCCCAGAGGTCATGCAGCCACCAATGGACATAAAGACTAGACTCCCAGAGCTGGCTCTCTTGGATTTCATCTGCTCCCCTTCTCTGGGCACTTTTCCTAGGGCAAGGTCCTGGGCTGGAAGGCCAACCTCAAAATACCTACCAGCCCAAAGCCGTCTCAGTCTCCTGAGTAGCCCTCTCCATAGTCAGGGCATGTGGTGTGTGTCCCACCCTGGGGGACTAAGCCTAGGGAGAAAACTCAGTCCCTGCTGTCGGGGAACTGTGGTCTTCTGGTAGAGTAATGAGGAGCCCAGAGAGCAGCAGGACAGTGACTGTGTAGTCTCAACTCCAAGTTCCCCCGCTGGTGTTAGCTGCCCACCACCAGCAGCTGCCAATGTCAGGGACACGCCCCTTCCTTGCCTTTCTGCCTCCCTTCCTACTGTGCTCATCCCTAGGTCTCTCCAGCCCTTCCTCCCCTGTGCTGCCCCTCATCCCCACCATGTAGCCACACTCACTTTCCCCACTTGGGTGATGCTCCCTGGAAGGGAGCCTGGAGCCACTGCCTGACCCAGCCAGCGGCTTCCCAGCATCCTTCACCCCTCCCTTGGCCTTCACATCCGTGCCCTCTCGAGATTCTCCTGCACGCCCTGAGGAAACAGAAGGCAGCCTCAAAGGGCAGAGGGTTTCCCAGAAGCCCCTCCTCACCCCCACACGGAATATCCCTCACATCCGAACGCTCCGCCCCTCTCCCCAGGTTCCCAGCTTTGGACCCCAAGACAAATGTACCAAGGCCTGGCAGCCTGAGTTCCACCAGCTCCCAAGAAAGCCATTGGCCTCCCAGGACCGTCTCACCCTCCCCTGAGTCCTTGCCATGATATGCTAGATACGGTCCTCGGTCCTCATCTCTCACTTCCTCCCATTGTCCCTATGGCATCCTCTTGACGCTCCTTAGTTGGTCTTTCCACCATACTCCTCACCTCTCCCTCAGCAGCCATGAAGGCCACCTGCATCTAAGTCTGGAGTCATAGCTTCTGGCTTCTAGCTGCTGGCTGGAAGTTTCTGGCACAACTAGAGAACACCAGGCGTATCCTGACAGTTCCGTTATCTCTCAACCCTCCATCTTTCCGTCATCTCCAACATCCACCTCGGGCATCCCCAGCGCCCATCTCTACACGTCGGCATGCTGCACATCCTTCTGGCAGGGCTAGAGACCAGGCACCGTGTCTGGACAGGCTTCCACTCACCAGCCGGTCGGCGATCCTGAGGAGTTGGTTTTGGGTCTCAATTCGATGGCTGATGTCTTCCCAGTATGAGGACAGCACCACCACGGGCTTCACGTTGCCCCAAGGCAAGTAATAGTAGTGGCATCCTGCAGGGAGGGGGGAGGGACCTGAGCACTGCAGGCCCAGGGTGGTGAGACGCTTTTCTGCAGAGCATAGAGCTCAGGTGACAGTGCTTTCAGAGCTGGCCCGGATTGAGACAGGACCCGCTCTGCTTTCTCCTTAAATGCTTACGCTGTGGCCGGTAGTTCCCAGGATCCAAGCACGGTGCCTGACCACACCTGGGGTGGGCAGGACAGGGTGCTCTGGCTCTCACATCAAAACAAGAGGGCTGAGAAGAGGTCTCTGGAAGACCCAAGCTCACATCGGCCAAGGTCTCCAAGCCAAGCCCCCAGGCCCCGTGTGATGACGGCAATAGCTCAGGACCAGGGCAACCACAGAACAGTGGTGATCAAGCCTACAGGAATCCAAACTGTGGGTGCAATGCCCTGCCCCCAAGAGGGGTATGAGGGACAACACAAGAATTACAGGAGAGAGACACCCCGCAAGGTTTGCTGTGGTTTCCACAGGAGGCAAGGGTTGACCTTTGCCCTATGACCTCGGTCCCCTCCAGCTTCACTCACCATCAAAGACTGCCCGGCTATACTGGGTGGTAGAGGCCAAGGGCAGGCAGGTGGTGTCGAACTTGTTCCCGTAGTTCCCAATGCTGACCTCGAACTGGATGGCGTCATCCACATCCTGCAGCATGGTGGCTGAGTAGAAGGCAGCAAAGAGGGAATATTTGCGCCTCCGCAGGTACTTCTGCAGGCAGAGTGAGCAGGCCAGAGATCACAGGGGAAGACAAACAAGACCCCCCCACCCCGGCAGTGTGGATCCCACAGACGGCAGGCCCGAGCCATGACCAGAGAACCCAAAAACTTCTGGCTGGGCAGAAAGTGACAGATGGTCCAAAGGTGCAGCCTCCGGACTTGGTTACTGAATGAACAAACTCTTTCCAGGTCTGTGCACGTTTGCTCATGATTCCCAATACAATCTGCTCCTACAAGGTCAGGCTGCTCCTTAATCCAAACCAGCATCAATGGCACCACCATGTCCCCAGAGCAGGGTCTCCTGCAGCGTCCTTCAGGGCATCCTACACCTCATCTGCCCCTGAAAGGGGCTGAAAACTCTCAGTGACCATGCCCTGCCTAGACACACGCGCACGCACGCGCACGCGCGCGCGCGCACACACACACACGCACGCACGCACACATGCACGCACACACATACGCACGCACACACACACACGCACGCACGCACACATGCGTACACACATGCACGCACACACACACGCACAGGCACACACGCACGCACGTGCACACACACGCACGCACGCACATGCGCACACGCACACATGCGTACGCACGCACATGCGCACACGCACACACACGCACACCAGGCGGCCCTGTAGTCTGCACAGGCAGCCTCAGTCATATGCTCATAACCTACAGCTCAAGTTGGCCATTCCAAGCCCAAGGCACAGGGCTAAGACAGTGTAGAACACTCATGTGGTTTGACATGAAACAACACCTCTTTGGAAAGCTGGGGGAAGGAACTGGATCAGGTAAGCTTCGCATCACGTGAATGGTAATGATAGATAACACTTATTGAGCGCCTACTATGAGTGTATATATATCATCTCATCTTAACTACCATCTCCTAAGGTAAATGTGACTACAGACAGGGAAAGTGAGGCACCTGGCGGATGGGAGGGCCAGCATGGACACCTGAGGTAGCTAACCACAGTGTCCTAATACTCCTGAAGACCATGCATGGCTCTGATATTTCTGGGGCCTTAGAGTCTTTGAGTATAAAAAGGGTTAACAAACAGCCACACTGCAGCGTGCTGGATTTGAAGACATCAGTGGTAAATGGTGTCTCACTGACCTCATCGTTAGCTGTATCAAGTTCTGAGTTTCTGTAATACTTTCATCCATCTCCCTTAAACCTCAAAGCATCCTGGGGGGGCTGGGGAGGGGCAGGATATCACACTATTCTCCCCTTATCCCTGAGACACAGGGGCCCGAGAAGTGCCCCTACAGTAAATGCAGGTCAGAACTGAAGAAGGCCCTCTTAGCCACCTTGTTCCTGTTCCCAAGCCAGCTCTCTCCCAGAGCACGCCCTCACCTCCACACGCAGGATATCATCAGCAGGGAGGCCTTCCACCTTCTGCTCGCTGTGCTCCACCAGTTTGGTCTCCAGGGACAGCAGAACCCTGCCTCGATAAGCCACACCTTCTCCCTGCAAGGGAAAGTCACAGTCAGGAGCAAAGGTAAGGGGGCAGGAAAGCACAACGCAGGATAGCACTGTATAGTTCACCCTGCAGATGGGGACAGACCAGTCCTCGGGCCCTGGCCAAGGGCATGAAGGCTGAGGGGGATGGGCCCGGGTGGCCTGGAATGAAGGCAGTGAGCAGGTCCAACTTCCCAGGAGAAAGAAGCCCAAACAGAAGGAGATGCTCTGAGGGTTTGCCCGGGCCTCGTGAGGCCTGTGGAAGCTCATCTGGGCCCACACAGTGCCAGACTGGGCTGGAGACCCTTAGAGGTTGTGCATGGCTGCTCACCTTTCCTGTGTTGAGCTCTGCATAAGGATCTGGGAAGCCGGTGAACTCTCGGGGACTGCCATAGAGGTTCACGTAGCAGGGCCCAAAAGTGGGGAGGAAGCCCAGGTTGTCATCCACTAGAAGATACAAGAAGGTATCAGAGAGGTGGCCCTGTGGATCCTTTTAGGGTTCAGCCTATCCACCTTCAGATAGGGTCCCATCTCTAATCATCAGTTTCCCCCATATGCACCATAAGTGGCCCCTGAACATGTATAACTAATAATACTACACTAGCAATGACTATAATCAAGTCCCCTCCGTCCCTTGGGTCCTTGATCTGCTGAAATGAGACTATTCCTACTATCTCATTAGTCCTAATTGACAGATGAGGAAACTGGGTCTCAGAGATGTGACTGAGCACAGGACAGCAAAGATACAGCACGCTCAGCTGGCAACACACAAGCTGTGGCTCAGACCATGGGGGAGGGGGATCCAGAGCCAGGTGACCAGAGAAGCCATGTCCCAGGAGAAGGTGGAAAATGGAGAGAGGATCATCACCCCCCTCTCTGGCACATGTTCTCTTGACAATGCCACAGTTGCCCTTCCTGGGACAGGACCTCACAGGCCACCCTCTGACCCTGCAAAGGCAGGACATTCAGGATGCTCAAGGCAGAGCCAACACCAGGACCATCCCGGTGATGGCACAGCCTCGACACTGCTCAGCGGGACATGAGGCTGTCCACCCTAGGCCATGCTGCTGAGACAGCGCAGGGGTTTGGGGGAGGCAGGGAGAGGCAGGGGCAGCCAGAGCTACCCTGCCTATCACCTTTCCACATACTTCTTCCTCCAGACCCCAGTGCAGACAGGGCTTGGCTTTGGGAAGCAAAGCGGGGAGCGTGGAATGATCAGACGCAGGGGACCGCTACCAACTGCTTGTCAGTCATCACGGTCATGATTTATCTCATGAATTATGCTTCAAGCATTTCTCATTCCCCTGGCCACCTCCAAATCCCCAAGATGCCTCACAATCCCCCTGGCCTACTCTGCCCCACCCCCCATGTTGGAAGCATCGCTGATGCTTAGGGAGGGCCTGGGAGATCTAAAGGAAACTGGCCTTAAAGCATCACAAGTGATTCATATCAGTTACCCAGTGGCTGCGACTTGCCAGTGGTCAACTCAGAGACCTGGCTGTGGCTCAGTCCCCTCCATGCAAGTCAGAAAATTCCCCTCCAGCAGAAACCCCAATGTCCCATCCCCTCGTGGATCCCTAGGTGACAGCAACGTACGGTCAGTGGCTTGTGGACTCTTGAGTACACCTGCAGGCTCCTCTGAAGCATAAAGAAATGGAAGAGGGGTTAGGATGGGTGTGGCTGGGTGGAGAATGGTTACATGAACAGGAGTCTGGATGGAGAGCTGGGGGACGGGCTCTGTGAATGTACAACAAAGGAAAGCACACACCCTGCCCCGCAACTCCAACCAGACGGCCCTCCGCACCTCTGTGACCTGATCCTCCATCTGATATACTCAAGAAACAACGCACAGGAGAAAATGTGCTTTTTCTTCATTATATACAGGTAGATTAGGAGGAATGGTGCAAGGAAAGAAACGTGAAAAGGGAACCGCGAGAGAGCCATTGTGGACAAGAGAATACCCTGGGCTCCAAACCCAAGCATCAGACTGACACTTGGGCCCAGCACACTGAGCCAAGGCCATTTGAGGCACAACATCTCCACCTAGTGGCTATCTCTAGTATTGCCACAGACAGCAACATAACTATTTTCTCAACGTGAGCCAGTGAAGATAAGACAAATGATAGCATATGCACACGAGCATATCCATGCACATCCATTAAAATAACTATAATAAGAATATTCTAGCCTTTTTACTTTTCCCACAGGTTCATGATAGTTGCTAGGAACTGCCAGAGGATATCCAGCGAACAGTCGCATGTAGCTGCTGGTCATGGCCTGTCATGCTCCAGTGTCACTGGAAATAAGTATGTGTATTCTCTTATAACTCTCGGGATGTGGCTTGGACATCCTGGATTTAATGTGTCCCGGGATAATTCTTCATCCGTTGTGGCCCGGAGAATCCAGGTGGAACAGCTCTGGAAGGCTCACAGAGAGGAATGTGAAGCGCGAATAAGCCGCATCTATGGTGGTCTGGAGGTAAAAGCACGGATGGAGAACTGAAGCCAGAGACCTAAAGAGGGCAAGGTCCTGAGCTGGCCTTCAGATGTCTGCAGCCAGGTCTCGGCCCCCAAGGCTAGCGGCAAGGGTCGGTGTGGCAGAGAGTTCCTCATGAAGATTTCCTTATCTACAGGAACTGAGCCGGGCCCTGGCATAGGAGAGTTCTCAGCTGGAAGAGTGACATAGGCAGGCACAGCTGTGGTCCCGAGTCTACTTTAAGCTCCTCCCAAATGATGGTTTAGCAGGAGGAGCCTGTTATCTTGGACTAAATGAAAGCAGAGACAGAGATGGGACCCCTGTGTCCTTGCCAGGGACTGGCTTTTAACCTGGTAGTCAGTCAGAGAGAGTTATCTACCAGTCCCACTAGCAAGCTAGCCACCTGCTGGCGGTGGCTGGAACTGCACAGGCCTCCTTGTTAGTTTGTAGATTCACACTCATTTAGGAGCCATAAGCAGACATCACCGTGGGCATTGACTCGACCCTGCTGACATCTTAGGCCAGTGCTTCCCAACTTGAGAACAGGTCACAAGTCCCCGATGTTGAGGTTCACCCCAGGTTCTCGCCCCTGTGTCTGCAGACAGCTCATAAAGTCAAGGGCAGGGAGAGCAAAGAAGCCACCAACACAAAGTCGCTATTTAGTCCTGGTCGTCTTTCTGCCAAAACACACGTGTTTCGCTGTGTTTTCCCTGAGCCTGGAGAGTTGGGTCCAAGGAAACCCCAAGTCCCCAATGAACACGCCTAGCTTTTTACTGTGAGAGTGAAGCCCGCCCGGTTCCCTCACCTGGAAGAACTAACTGGAAGGGACAGAACAGGCTGCCAGCCGCAAGTCACAGCTCAGCAGGCGGTCCCTGGGGACACGCGTGCACCCTAGAGAAGCCAAGCCATTGCCTTCAGCCAGCCTTGCCAGCTCCCAAGGCTCGGCAGAGCCCCAAGCCCACGGCTCTGGCTGCCTGACACCCTCCTGGGCCAGGCAAGAGGGAAACGGGGAGAGTGCTGGGAAATTCACTGTCATCCAAAATCCAAAGACAACTTTGGTTCTCCCGGTGCCGTTCTGTAGCACACTGTCCATATGGGTGCCAGCGTCAAAGATGCCTGCAAGTATCACAGGTCCCATGAGCTTACCGCCTTTCAAAAGAACGGCCACACCTAAGAGGGCACACTCCTTAAAAAAAAATAATAATAATAACAAAGTCTTCCCTTAATACATTGGTGCACAGGGTCCAAAGAATACTTCAGTGTGCCCAGGCAAACTGCGGGCAGAAGTGCTTAAGAGGTTAGTGTTAGGTTTTGTCCTTACTGGGGACAAAAACAAGATCACAAAAACAAAACTCCAGGCTGAACCAAATCATCAGGGAGCTCAAGGCAGAAAGAAGTGGTTTTGATTGGTTGGTTTGCTGTTGTTGTTGTTGTTGTTGTTGTTGTTGTTGTTGATGTTGTCGTCATCGTTATTTTGAGATACAGTCTCAATGAGTTAGCCCCGTGGGTCTTTTACTCACTATATAACCAGGAGGACCTCACACTTCTGATCCCTTTGCCTCTACCATGCAAGTGCTGGGCTACCAGACGCATACTACTACACTCTGTTTGTATGGTGCTGGAAGTGGAACCCAGGGCTTCTGCGCGCTGGGCAAGCACTCCACCAACATACAGTACAGTTTGTGTTGTGTTTTGGGAGAAACAAGAAAACAAGGTAGTGTACCTTCCCAGACTAGGGAAAGAAACGTAGCCAGAGGCAAAGGAAGTGACAACCTTCAGACCAGACAGCTGCGTCCACCTGAGAAAGGGACCCATCTCTACAGGAGGGGACCTCAGAGAACCCAGGAAGTCCCAAAGAATAACCAAATTTGATCAATAAATTTAGCTCTGTTGTCATATTGATCTGGCTATTTTGCTGCACATTCCAGAAGTCATCAGCTGGTTACAAGAAAAATCTGTGGTCCAGCCCTTGACACCATCCCTGAGCACACTGGGTTGCTCGAGACTTGAGTGCCATCTAGTGACCATGGAGACAACTTTCTCACCTCATTAAAACCAGGGTGATGGGAGGCTAGCTTTACGGAACAGTGGTGGGTGCTTAGCAAGCATGCCAAGGCCCTAAATTTAATTCCCAGTACAATAATTAAGTGAATAAATAAATAAATTATACAGTAAACAGAAGTACCTATGTAACAAAAAGAATCAAAAATAAATGACGACGGGGCTGGGGGGAAGCCTAAGCTCCCATCAGACGGCCGAACACAGAGGCACCGCTGTATCATATCAGAAACTTCCCCAAAAAACACTCAAAATGCCATACTGTCATTAGTTCTGTATTCAGAGACAGAGACAGTACCCAGTCTGAAAACTGAAACAGACTTGTGACATACAGGTTACTCAGAACTGCCTCGTTTTTAACCCAGATAAACGCTGTCCCCAACCTCACGCTGCTACATGTATGTGCAAAGCACCAGTTCACCAAACCCTCTGACCGGCTCATTGTGTAGACGGGGTACATTCTGGGACAGAGTCCTCACACTCCCCGATAGCATGCCTTCCGGAAGCATGTCTGTATGTGTCGGGTTGCTCAGTCTCGTTGATGGGGTCAGAACAGCAGATCAATGCTAGGTGCTGAGAGAAGAGTACCAAGGGTTACTGGATAAGACGCAACCTTGGTGTGTATTTGGGGTTTTTTGTAACTAGCCTTTGGGACTGAGAATATAACTCGGCTGGTAGAATACCTGCCTAGCATGCATGAAACCCTGTGTTCAATTTCCCATACTACATAAATCAGGCATGGCGGCATATGCCTGTAATCCCAGCACTTGGAGGAGTGGAGATGGGGGGATCAGAAATTAAAGGTCATTCTAGACTTGAAATCACACAGTAAAATCAAGGCCAGTTTGAGATTACAAGAGACCCTACCTTAAAAAAAAAAAAAAAAAAAAAAAAAGAAGCCACCAAGAGTGCAGTATACACCTTTAATCCAGGCACTTGAGCCAGAGGCAAACAGAGTTCTGAGTTCAAGGCCAAACTAGCTTCCTCCAACCACTGTACACCAGACACCGGAAATGCTACAAGTTCTAGGCCAGCCAAGGCTACATAGTGTGACTCCATCTCAAAAAAAAAAAAGTTTTATTTTGAAAAATGTTTCAGAGGAGTTAAAAAAAGAGGGGATGAGAGACCGACCACTCATGAGCCAGCAAAGCTGAGCAGGGATGCCCCACCCTGCCTGTGCAAACACCTCCACAGAGCATGCCTCAGTAGAAAGTGAATGATTGAGAGAGGGAGGGGACTATCAAGCCAGCTATGCTAAGCTCGAAAGCCTCCATCTTACAGGCTCCATCTGAATGCTACAAGAAACAGTTTGGAGTTCTCAAGTTCAGGCAAGTTTTGGGATAACTTCTGTTGGGAGATGGACCAGAGCAAAGAGGACCAGAACTGATGCAGGAAAAAAGACGATCTGTGGATGATGCTAAAGGTGAAGTGCATGAATACCCACTGCCTCTGACCACTGAATCTCAGACACTAGCAGAGCTGGGGTAATCCACTGGGTCCCTAAGAGAAAGATGATGAAAAAAGCCCAACTTTGTAGAGAGGAGATTGAGTGAGTATAAAGAACTTGAGCCCCAACAGGCTGCAGAGCCACAGTTCTCAAGGCTACCCCATCAGCTGTTCCGGGCAGAGGTGAGAATAAGAGTCATTCGACTCAAGATGCTAATCTCAGATAAAATCCAGCAAGATCGACAGACGGTGTCCTGGCTAGCCATAGGCTTCCAGCACGAGGGCGGCCACCCAGCGCTATCACGGTGACTCAGTTTGAGTGAGCACACTCAGCAATGTACACACAACAGGAGCGCCCAACAAGCTGTTTCTTAGAAGTTACAGAGACATTCTGTATGACCAGCATCTTCTAGATTCATTCAAAATCTAGTCAGATTCCCACACAGGAAACTGATCGGACTTTTCTCAGCAAATACACCAAAACAAATTCAAAGTGTGTTAGATATTTAAGGGAATATGTAACTATACAATATAATATATAACACAACATTTAGGTTTATAAATATAAACATTTAAGTTTATATATAATAAACACTAGGTTTATTTAAAAATAAACCTAACTAAAGGCTGGAGGTATGTAGTTCATTTGGCAGAGTGTGTGCCCAGCATACACAAAACTCTGGGTACTTTCACGGGCATCACATAAACCAGGCATGATGGTTGTGGTGGTTTGTATATGGTTGGCCCAGGAAGTGGCACAATTAGAAGGTGTAGCCCTGTTCGAGTAGGTGTGGCCTTGTTGGAGTAGGCAGGCACTGTGGGTGTGGGCTTTAAGACCCTCATCCTAGCTGCCTGGAAGTCAGTATTCTGCTAGCAGCCTTCAGATGAAGATGTAGAACTCTCAGCTCCCCCTGTACCATGCCTGCCTGGATGTTGCTATGTTCCTGCCTTGATGATAATGGGCTGAATCTCTGAACCTGTAAGCCAGCCCCAAATAAATGTCCTGGTAAGAGTTGCCTTGGTCATGGTGTCTGTTTTCAGCAGTAAAACCCTAAGACAATGGTGCACACTTGTGTCCCAGCACTTCAACACTTAAAAGGTATCAGCAGAGACCACTGGGAAGGTGGCACATGAATGACCAAATCTGCAGAGTGGCAGAGATATACAGATGCCCTGCCCTACACACAAAGCTCTAGTTTCCAGAGTTCAAGATCATCCTTGCAAATAACAAGTTCAAGGCCAGTCTGGACTACAGAAGACCCCAATTCAAAAAAGAAAAAAAGCTTAAATAAAACCTAGATGTTTGCCAAATATTTATACATGGCCTATAAAACAGAAACCATATTTTTGTTATTTGATAAGAAAATTATTTTAAAAACATAAACTACTTAGAAAATTTGAGAAGGAAATAGTAAAAAATATTCCTAAACAGAGTTAAGGAATCCAGAACTGAAATCTCCAATAAAGATTTTTTTGGTTTAAAGGTTGAGAGGCTCACTGAGGGGAAAAGAAGAAAATTCAAATACAATAAAGAAGAAAGAAACAGCACAGGTAGAAGAAAGTCCCTAAATCCTAGAAGTCACCGTGAGAAACACTGTACACATATTTTAAAGCCTCAACATAAGGGATGTTTTTCTAAGAAATTATAAATTATCAAAATGGACAAAAGAAAAAATAACAACCTAAAAATAGCAATGATGACAAGAGAAACAGCAAAGTTTATAAAGAGCCATGAGTACACCCACTCAGAAAGGGCACCAGGCCCACGTGGTTTTATGGGTGAATTATTTCAAACCCTCAAAAGACTATATTCTATGTTATATAAACTGTTCCCAGATGTTAAAAGACTTTAAATCTTTCCGATTAATTTTACAGAGCTGGCATAACCCAGATACCAAAAGCAAGCACTAATAAGAAGACCAAGAAGACAGAAAACTAAGGGCTGAGCTCAAGAGACACTGCAGAGTTCAGGAAGTGAGAAAAATGGTATTCGGAGATGTCAGAAACAGATGAGCTGAGATGCATTGCTGACATGACTAAAAACTGTTTTGAGGAGGTGATGGTGGTACAGTGTCTTACTCACTAAGGAAGAGATTAATAGGTTAAGTGGCATGCAAATTTAATTTCCATCTCTCAGAAAGTATTCAAATATAACTGAGAAATTACCAGCAAGCTCAAAGTTAGTGCCTATGGTCATAGAGAACAGTAAGAAAAAGACAGCACAGCATCAGAAATACACCCTAGAAGTGTGTATTTATAGCAGAATTATATATTATATGTTATGTTATATATTATATATTATATTGCATAGTGCATATTATATGTTATATATTATATATTATATTGTATAGTATATATCATATTGTATATTGTATGTTACATGTTGTATATTATATATTTTATATATATATATTAAAAAAACATATAACATACACACCTATGTATACAAAATTCTCTGTTACTGTTTTCAGAGTTTCTTTGTAGTTTGGTTGGATCTTTGGGTGAGGGCCTCTTGCAGCCCAGGTTGCCCTCTAATTCCCCTTGTCACTGAGGATGCTCTTCCTGCATCTACACACATCCCCAGTGCTGGACTTACGGACGCAGTACCAGTCTCACCTCCAGTACTGTCATAGCCATGTGGAAACAGTGTCACGTCAAATGTATGGAGGTCGCTGAGCATAACGTAGTTCAGACTTCTTGATGGGCAACTTCAGAACTGACAGAAGGGCTTGAAAGTGCTAGAATCCTTTGCTGGCTTTAATGTTAGACATAGATGTGAGAAGGCACTCAAGAGCTGGGGGTGCAGCTCGGGGGTAGAGCACTTGCCTAGTGTCTGAGGCACTGGGTTTTATTCCCAACAGCACAAACCTATTTTTACTTTTGTTTTATTTATTTTATTTTATTTTATTTTATTTTATTTTATTTTATGGGTTTCCTGCATGTATGTATGTACACCAGATGCAGGCAGGTACCCTCAAAGGCCAGAAGGAGGTGTCAAGTTCCCTGGAACCAGAGTTGCAGGCAGCTGTGAGAATTCTAATGTGGGTGCTGGGAACTGAACCCTGGCCTTCTGCAAGAGCAAGAGATGCTCTCAACATCTATGTAATCGTTCCAGACCTGTGTTGCTGCTGCTGCTGCTGTTGTTGTTGTTGAAAAACATTCATTGCAAAGTTATTTATAAAGAAGAAAGTCAGAAGATGCCTGAGTACTCCACATCAGCTAGCTCAGTCAATTATGTACACTTACAATGAAATATATACTTATCACAGTAGTATCCTAAAAGATAAGGGTGTAACTCAGTTCTTAGTCTCAGATGGAATGTACAAGGCCCTGAGTTCAATCCCGAGTACCACCAAAAGAATAATAATGTGTTCTAGAAGAATACTTAATCACAAGAAACCAAGACCTAAGTCTAATATTGCCAATTGGTAAGAAGCAATGACCAAACAACTCATTTTAGTGTATATAGGCATGCATCGTGTGTGTGTGTGTGTTTGTGTGTGTGTGTGTGTGTGTGTGTGTGTGTGGTCCAGATAGCTCAGGATGCTGTCCTTGCCTGCAGTGAAGGACTTAAGGGTAGCTCCTAGGTAAATGTCACAGTCTTCTTTTAGATCACTAGTTAATTTTTTACAAACTGACAATGGGTTACATTTTTACTAGGTCAATAAATTCCATTGCAAAATAGGAATCACTGGGGTAGGCAGGGCCAGGGTGGAGTCCAGCATGTAGTGCCGCACCCCACACCCCCAGGACTATCCACTCTCCATTCCGTGTGTAGTACCCTAGGTATCTGTTAGTGAGCTCTCACTGGAGTCTCCCTTCAGGCTCCCAGATCTTGAAGTATAAGACAGAGTGAGGAGGGATGGAGGAAGCCGGGAACAGGAGAGACATACCTTCTATTTCTCCTCCGGTGGCAGAGATTTTCGACATACCCAAGTAGGTGGTGGCCACAGTGTCATTGTGAGTGAGGCGGTCCCTAGAACAAGGATGGAAAAAGGACATGAACATGAGAGGCAGACATGGAACACGGTCTACTCAAGAAGGAAGTGACCTTAGTGACAGATTTGCCAGGGGTCCAGTCTTCGGCTGAGGCCTGGGAAGCCTGTGAGGAGACTAAAAAGGAAGTGAGCATGCTCAAGTCACCTCAAGGGGCAACTTGTTCACCTCGATGGCCTGGTACTCTGTATCTGTGGGCTTACATGGGGCCACCGTCCCAGGTTGATAGGGAGGACGCCAGAGGCAGGCAGGGTGAGGAGCAGGAGGCTGCTGACAAGGAGCGGTTTTCAGACCCAGAAGGTTCTTGGAACCCAAGACATGCCTAGATCCAGCGGAGTTCCAGGAAGTCATCTCCAAGGCCACGTGCTGGTGTGCCACGCCTTGCACAGAGACTTTAGCTGTGGCAGAGTGTGTCCGACCCTTATCCCACAGGAGCTGCACAACCAGTTAGAGACCAAGGACCCTTTAACATTCTCCCTGGACTGAGGAAACTTAGCCACAGAGGCATGCAGGCCCTGTCAGCCGGGGAAGGAAGAGCAGAGCCAGGGGTTCATAACTTACATCACAAGCTGCAGGATTAATAAGAGACCTTATCTCAAAAATAAGGTAAAGTTGAGGATTTGACATCTGGCCTCCATATGCAGGTATACACATATACATGCATGTCACACACACACACAAACACACACACACACACACACACATCCACATCAATCAAACCAGTTCATAGTATATACCTTAGCAGGTATATAGTACAGTGAGTCCTACTCTCAGGTGATGGTTTTGGCATTGGCCCAGATCATATATGGCCATGTCAGGAGACATTTTTGTATGAGACAAGAAGGCTCCAGACTTCCAGAGGGCAGAGGCCTCAGGCACTGAACAACTTTTGATTCAAGGACCAGACCCACAGACAAGAATTACTGTACAGAGGTCAGCAGTGCCAGCTTGGGCGGGCCCTGAGCCCCTCCGGTAGGTTCTCCAGCACACACCCAAACCCTTCTCTTGGTTTTCCCGGGGCTTCATCCCCACTGTGAGCACTTCAGCCATGGCAGATGTACCCAGCACCATTCCCAAAGACAAGGCGTGCTGATCTCATATTCCGTTCACCCTAATCCCCTGAGACACCCCAGTCTCCATCTCTTCCTTCCTCTTCAGATTGCCCAGGAAAGGGAGCAAGTTTGACGTTTGACATTTCCCCTGGGTAGAATGAGTAGCCTGGCAGCCCAGGTCCAAGTCCTGGTTTCTGGTAAGCTGTGTCATGAGAACGCTTCCTGAGGGAGGGGTACTGATGCCTGACATCCCACGTCTGACATCACACGCCCTTCTCTTGGTTGCTTCTTACAATGACAGGAATCTAACCCAATGCCTCAAAGGCAAGAAAGCTGGAGGTATTTTTAAAACATTGTTAAGCTCACTTCTTTACAAGGAACTGGGCTTCTGACTTCTGGCCTTGTCTAAATAGAAAGGAGAGGAAGAGTGGGTGGGGCTTGTTGTTTCCATGGAGGTAGCTTCTATTGAGGAGGGGTTTGGAAAGTCTGTTGTTGGTTTTTTCTTTTAACATCCATGTATGTTTGTTTGTTTGCCTGAACAAGTTTATGGTGTAGTTGCCCACAGAGGCAAAAGCAAAAGCAAAAACAAAAACAAACAAACAAACAAACAAAGGTGCTGAATCTTCTGGAACTGGAGTTACAGGCAATTGTGAGTTAGTTGCACATGAGTTAGGCACAACTAAACTGAACCCTAACCCTTTGCAGGAGCAGTAAAGACTCTTAGCCACTGAGCCATCTCTTCAGCCCTGAGGAAATTCTGTTTTTTTTTTTTTTTTTTTTTTTTTTTTTTTTAGTGAAAAAAGGAATTCTTAAAGACTTGAATGAAAGCTTAAATTACAGAGCCACATGGACCGTATCATATTTCTAAGATTCAGGTGGCAGGAGACGTGCATCTGTGTGTTCTAAGAAGAAGGAGATAGAAACTTCTAGCAGTGGCATGCTTTCTGGCCAAGAGCTGGGTTTGGGGGTTTTAAGGCTTTTGGAAAACAGTGAGTCTCAAAATAGACTCACAATAAAAGTGCCACTTCAACCCAAGCCAGAGATGCAGCCACCAGATTCCGTAATGTGTTTGGATTGTACAGTATGCTGATAGCTTTGACACAGCTCCAAGGGAGTCGGGCCAGGCACAGCCACAATCCATGGGGCTAACCGCACCCACACACATCCACACAGATGTATGCACGCACACACATGCACACCGGGGTGTCCCAGTCCACACAGCACAGTCATTTCCAGCTGACATGCAGAGACAGCTCTGGGAATGTAAAGTGTACCTTTTCACGAAACCGCTTCCCCTTCCCCAAGGCTCATACCAGCCGTGGTGGACCTCGGGACCTCTCCCTGGCCCCTGCCCACACTTCTCTCCCTCTAATTCTCTCAATCTGTTTTCTTTAGGCCCGGGGAACTGGCACACACTTTAATGGCTCTGTGGCCTGGGGTTTTTCCCTTGGTCTCTCATTATCCTCCTAGTTGGGGGTGCCATGGGCCTGCAACCAAAGGAGAATGGCCAGGAGCCACATGACCAGCGCTTCTGGGGGCAGGAAAAGGACAACTTGCTCTCTGTGGAAAGCCTGGTGTTTCAGAGTTCTCAGAGCTTGGACCCTGTTATCCCCTCAAGTGTGAGAAAGGCCACCACCTCGCTGCTGCTGTGAGAGACAGCATGGCCAGGCAGAGAGCACCAGCTCCAGCTGGCATTCACGTTGGGCCTCTGAACTGTCACTGCAGATAGCTCATTTGTTCTTTCCTGTCTCCTCTGTGAAGTAGTACCATGCCACCTTGTCAAGGGTCAGATAAACCCATACATGTGGAAAGTGCTCACTGGACACAGCCCTGGCCTGCAAGTTGGTGTTCACCAAGTGGTAAGAGTCTAAGACACTCACAGGCTACTGTCCTGACCTGCTTGACACCTGCAATGGTGACTTCTGTTCAGGAAATACAACCCCCATTTCCAGCTGACGGAGGGGCTCCCTTCTTCCATTCTGTCCCACAGGACACAGCAGCTGGCTTAGCTTCCATACCCCGCATTTACCCTTACCAATGACTTATCAGAGCAACTCCTCAGGAAGCCTCCAGAGATGGGCTCCTCAGTGCCCCTAGCTGTGGCCTCCTCATCTTCTGCCAGTATAGCATCCCAGCTCCAGGTTGCCCCATAACTGCCCACAGCCCTCATATCCTGCCTTGATACATGCACCCTCTGTCACAGCGGTGGCCCCGGTGAACAAAACAACAGGCCCGAGGACCCCTGGAGACACCCCTTCAAGGACCCAGAACTCACCAGTCCATGACACGAATCCTCATTTTTTCACACATGGAGGGAAACTAGGGGAGGAAAGGGAGCTAGATGAGAATAGAATCTTAGAAGAAAGCCACCCCCCTCGCTGAGCGGAAGTCAAGGATGCCAGCAGGACTCAGGGACCACGACGTGCTGGGTCCTCTGAAGGACCACTCACCATCGCAGGCAATGTGATGCTCTGGTTCCACTGAGGGTTAGCTGTCTTCTCCAGGATCTTGCTACAGAGCTAGGAGACACAAAGGATTGGGGCACGGAACTCTATGTGGAATCCGAGCTTTGTGGCAACCATATAACCCAGAATTCATCCCTCTGTCACACTGGCTGCTCTTAGAGCTGGCCCTGAAACCCTAGGTCTCTGGGCCATACAGGGCAAGCTCAGATGCAGGGAGTCTCTGCAGAGACAAGACTCAATGGAAGATAAGATCCAGAATGGGGTAGCTGGTGCAAATATCACAGTCCCGTTATCCTAAACCTACAGCTCTAGACAGAGACACGCCAACCCTACCTCCCATTGAGGCCCAGGCCCACAAACCAGCACCCACATAGAATTTAGTGGAATTTACAAACCCCATATGGCACTGGGGGGGGGGGGAGGCACACATCGGTAGACCACTCACCCAACATGAACAAGACCCTACATTCAATTCCCAGTAGGGCAAAAGAATGGAAGGGAGGGAGGGAAAAAGGGAGGGATGAGGGAGGGAGGGAGGGAGGAAACCACAGCTTGCCTCAGAGAAGTCCTGCCTGAAGGCATGTTTGTGCTACAAACAAGAAACAGACCAGGAATGGAAAGTGTTCTAAGGCAGGGGTTCCATGCTGTGACCACGAAGCCCCAGGACAGCCTGCACCCACACGTGAGGAAGAAGGCAAAGACTCAGTTCCAAGGGCTGGGGAGATGCCCTCATGAGTAAATCCTTGCCACAAAAGCACGAAGACTCAAGTTCTATGGCCAGAAACCCATGTAGAAGCCAGCCATGGTGGCACACGCTTGTAATCACGGCTCCCAGAAGGCAGCAACAGGAGGATCCTAGGGCTCCCTGGCCAGGCAGTCTAACCAGTTCTAGGTTCAATGAGAGATCCTGTCTCAAAAGATAAAGTAAAAGGCTAGGAGCTGTGGTGGCACATACCTTTAAACCCAGAACTCGGGAGACTGAGGCAGGCAGAGCTCTGTGAGTTCTAGGCCAGCTTGGTCTACATTGCAAGCTCATGACAGAGCTACATAATAGAGACTCTGTCTCAAAAATACATACAAAAAACATATATACATACATACATATATACATACATATATACATACATACGGTAAAGAGTTACAGAGAATGACACTGGCATGCACACACAAGTATATGTATATATACACACATTAACATGACATAGGTGTGGGAGGAGATGGAGGAGCTGTACAGAGGGTCAGGAAATTGAACAGAGAGAGGTGTGTAGCAATGGGGGATGGGGAACTGGGGTTAGCAACCAGAAAGTCCCAGATGCCAGAAAAGCAAGAGGCTCCCAGGACCCCAACAGGGATGACATTAGCTGAATACCCAACAAAGGAGAGAGAGAGAATCTGTATAGACCATATCCAGAGGTTGAGGGATGGGGCCACCCACCCATCTCAAAAATATTAGCACAGAATTGCTCCTGCCTAAGGGAAATGCAGGGACAAAGAGTAGAGGAGAGACTGAAGGAAAGACCATCCAGAGACTTCCCCATCTGGGGGAATCCATCCCACATGCAGACACCAAACCCAGACACTATTGCTGATGCCAAGAAGTGCTTGCTGACAGGAGCCTGATACAGCTGTTTCCTGAGAGACTCTGCCAGATCCTGACCAATACAGATGCAGATGCTCTCAGTCAACCATTGGACTAAGCATAGGAACCCCAATGGAGGGGTTAGGGGAGGGACTGAAGGAGCTGAAGGGGCCTTATCTGGCATCAGTGGGAGGGGAGGCCCTTGGTCCTGTGAAGGTTTGATGCCCCAGAATAGAGGAATGCTAGGGTGGTGAGGCAGGAGTGGGTGGGTGGGTGGAGGAGCACCCTTATAGAAGCAGGGTAAAGAGAGATGGGATAGGGGGCTTGCAGAGGAAAACCAGGAAAGGGGATAACATTTGAAATGTAAACAAATAAAATATCCAATTAAAAAAACATTAAAAAACATGACATAGAGCACACACATACATATGCAAGTGCTTACACATGCATGCACACACAGACACATACAGAGAGAAAGAGAGAGAGAGAGAGAGAGAGAGAGAGAGAGAGAAATAAAAAATTTTAAGAGACTCAGTCTTGATTACATAGTTTCTGGAAGGCAGATGAGTCCACTCCTAACAATAGCAAATAAGTTTCTCGGCGAATTTCTGAGTTTGAGGCCAGCCTGCCTGGTCTACAGAGTAAATAAGTTTCTCCTATAGACCTGACATGTGCTAAACAAGAGTTTTATTAAAGTGCATTATTTTATTTATTTTTTAAAGATGTATTTATTTATTTTATGTATGTGAGTACACTGTAGCTGTACAGATGGATGTGAGCCTTCATGTGGTTGTTGGGAATTGAATTTTTAGGACCTCTGCTCGCTCCGGTGAACTACTCACTCAGGCCCAAATATTTATTTTTTTTTTTTATACATAAGTACACTGTAGCTGTCATCAGACACTCCAGAAGAGGGCATCAGATCTCGTTACAGATGGTTGTGAGCCACCAGTGGTTGCTGGGATTTGAACTCAGGACCTTCACAAGAGCAGTCAGTGCTCTTAACCGCTGAGCCATCTCACCAGCCCACATTATTTTAATAATGACCATTTGAATTAGATCCAGAGCTTTGGGTCTCCAGGGGCGAGGGCTTTGTCTCTGCTCCCAACCATCCAGTTTCAACTCCTATTGCCATTTCTCCTCCTCCCTGTAGAAAGAGCCCAGCCAAAGCCTGCCAGGGTGGGGCAGAAGAGGTGTTAGCATAGTAAAGGGGGGAGGGAGGAGCAGCAGGCAAAGGTGTTAGCATAGTAAAGGGGGGGAGCAGCAGGCAAAAGTGTTAGCATAGTAAAGGGGGGGGTAGCAGGCAAAGGTGTTAGCATAGTAAAGGGGGGAGCAGCAGGCAAAGGTGTTAGCATAGTAAAGGGGGGGAGCAGGCAAAGGTGTTAGCATAGTAAAGGGGGGGAACAGGCAAAGGTGTTAGCATAGTAAAGGGGGGGAGCAGGCAAAGATGTTAGCATAGTAAAGGGGGGGAACAGGCAAAGGTGTTAGCATAGTAAAGGGGGGGAGCAGCAGGCAAAGGTGTTAGCATAGAAAAGAGGGGGGGAGCAGCAGGCAAAGGTGTTAGCATAGTAAAGGGGGGAGGGGAGCAACAGGCAAAGGTGTTAGCATAGTAAAGAGGGGGGGAGCAGGCAAAAGTGTTAGCATAGAAAAGAGGGGGGAGCAGCAGGCAAAGGTGTTAGCATAGTAAAGGGGGGAGCAGGCAAAGGTGTTAGCATAGTAAAGGG
>NC_034591.1:101098072-101103694 GCF_900095145.1 Mus pahari | reverse complement strand
GGGAGCAGGCAAAGGTGTTAGCATAGTAAAGGGGGGGAACAGGCAAAGTTGTTAGCATAGTAAAGGGGGGGAGCAGCAGGCAAAGGTGTTAGCATAGAAAAGAGGGGGGAGCAGCAGGCAAAGGTGTTAGCATAGTAAAGAGGGGGGAGCAGGCAAAAGTGTTAGCATAGAAAAAAGGGGGGAGCAGCAGGCAAAGGTGTTAGCATAGTAAAGGGGGGAGCAGGCAAAGGTGTTAGCATAGTAAAGGGGTGGAGCAGCAGGCAAAGGGCCAGCATTGCAGGGGTGTAGCCACCACTGTTAGGGAGCATGTGACGGGCTGGAGCAGAAGTAAGCCAAAGAGTTTCTACTCCCACCCAGCTCCATAAATGCCTCTATAGCCCAGCACCACTGTCAGCCAGGCTGCAGGGAAACCACACGCTTGATTTTGATAGTGGAGGAAAATGAAATGACTCCTATGGGGAGGGAGCTGGGCTACGGAACTTAGAAAATCAGGTTCCTTCCACCTGTCAGTCCTTCCCCAGATACTCTCTACAGAAATACCTATGATCAGAGTGCATTGTTTACCGCAGCATGGCTTGAGGTAGCAGGAATCTGGAACGAGCCAGGTATCCACCCATAGAGGGTGGGTTAAAGAAAGTATGGTCCAGCCATAGTACTATGCAGCTCTGAGAAAGAGGAGACCCTGTGTGCACAGAAGTGAAACAAGCTCTGCCACAGGGCGGCAAAATAAGGACGGAGCAGTGAGCACAGTGTGCAAATGCTTGGACTGGAGTGGGTGATGCTGAGAACCCATGGTCACGCTTGCTGACACATGCGTAAGGAGGCCAAAGACTTGCCAAGGAAATGCACTTGCAAGGGGGGATGGAAGAAGATTGTTACCTGGAGACCAGAGCAGAGGAAGATGATGGATGGATAGATGGATGGATGGATGGGTGGATGGATGGATAGATGGATGGATAGATGATAGATAGATGGATAGATAGATAGATAGATAGATAGATAGATCAACCATAGATAGCCAATGCATGCAGTATCATACCTAAAAATAAATACAAATTTTATTATAAAATGAAAGAAATTGTTCTAGAATATACGAAGGGGAAGGCTCTGCCAGCTTCCTACTTCAACCTCTATCCATAAATCCATAATCCTGGTTGGTTCTAGAAGCTTTTCTTTTCTTTTCTTTTCTTTTTTGTTTTGGTTTTTTTGTTTTGTTTTTTTGTTTGTTTGTTTTTCGAGACAGGGTTTCTCTGTATAGCTCTGGCTGTCCTGGAACTCACTTTGTAGACCAGGCTGAGGCTGGCCTCAGAAATCCGCCTGCCTCTGCCTCCCAAGTGCTGGGATTAAAGGCGTGCGCCACCACTGCCTGGCTTAGAAGCTTTTCTATAGAAAGCAGCACACAGAAAAAGATATGCTGACCAAGTTAGAAAGGAAAAAGCTGAAATCTCACCCATCCATACGCAAAATACACTTTGCTGTGTATTTGTCTAATGGAGCAGCGAGCTGGGCTGTGCATTAATCTGAGGTAATGCTGGGTAATCCAAGCAGTCCGAGCTGCTCACAGAGGGCTGAGTCTCATTTACTCATGGCCTCTACAGAGTCACGCTGAACAATGAATTAGTACTACCCACTCATCACCTAAAGGAAATGGGCAAGGTAATTACCACCAGCCCGTCACATTTTTCTCTGAGATCCTCATGGAACCTGCTTCTGCACGACTTTGCTGCAGCACTCCTGGTTTAACACACATCACTGACTCTCTGACACGAGGCTCAACACCCACAGTACTTCTGACTTCAGCTCACACAGCACCGTCTCACACTCAGGGAACAGACAGTCTGTCAGCACTATGCTCTGAAGTTGCTGAAACAGAACCCCCAACAAAAAGCAGGAAGTACCCTCCCCACAAAAATCAATCAAGGAAAGGCCTGGAAGAGAACACAGGAACTGAGATGCCAGTGCCGCCACACCCTTTAGCCAGATTCCAGTCACAGAGCTGTGAAGGGAAATGAGGGCCACAGAGAACAGACCAAACAAGCTTTGCCACAGGGGCATGGACACTTTTCTCTTTTCTCTTTTTATTTCTTTTATTTTATTCTCTTTCTGATTTTTTTTAATTCTTTACATTTTGCAATAAATGGGTCTCATTCTTGGATCCATAAAGTCTAAAACATCTGTCCTGCCCTGAAGTACACCCCTTTCCTTGTCCTGTATACAATGCACACATACACACTGTGTGTATCCACTGTGTAGTTGGATAGATCTTGAGTAACAGTGCCCCCAAGTGTCCATAAGCAAAACTGCAGAAACATCCAAGTGTGGCTAGGCAGACACTGGCTAGAGTTCTCTAAATGTAAGTAGGTGTAAAAGATAAAATAAAACAAAAGCTTAGAGCTAGAGCCAGAGAGGAGGACGGGTAGAATGGGGTGGGGATCGGGGGAGACATGACAGGACCACGAAAGCAGCCGGCTGCCCTCCTTCCCAGCTCACTCCTCAGCCCCACCCTCTCAAGCAGGAGCAAGGGGTGGCTTAGGCTTTATCTAATCTCCCTAGTCACCTCCCCAGACACTCTGGGAAAATCTCCAAGGCCAGAGAAGAGCATCAGAGATGTGAAGACCCAGAACAATCTCAGGCATAGGTGGGTGCTGGTGGGATGCAGGGGACAGGGGCCACAGTGCGCTCAGCCTGGGCTCCAAGGCAAGTAAGTGACCTACAGGTGAGTTGGTGAAGCCACTAATGATGCACACTAGAACTGTGGATAAACACAACCAAACCTAGTTGGCACCATCTTTCCCAGCTGTCAACAGGGAAGCCGAATCCTGTCTCAGAGGACGAGCGTCCGGGAAAACTTGGATTCCTTCCTGCCTTCATGCATCCTGAAACTTGGGAAGCCAACTCTGACGCCGCACTCACAGACCCCAAGTCCAAACCAACACCTGCCTGGGGCCGGCCAGGGTCTATAGAGAACGTTGCCATCTCAGAGGGATCAAGCCAGCTGGCAAGCTGAGTGAGGGACTGGGCCCATGACATTTTCCCTGTGATTCTGTGTTAGGCTCTGAGAGTGGAGGACAGGGTGGTGGGGGAGCTCCTACTGCCAACAGGACAAAGCAGGCCGACACTGTAGCTCACTTAGTGAAGTATTTGCCTAGCACACATGAGGCCCCGGGTTCAATCCCTAATACCACATAGACCTAGAACGTCAGGGGTGGAGACAGGAGGGTTCAAAGTTCATCCTCACTAAAGCAAGTTTGAGTCCAACCAAAACCAACCTTCATCGAGGGAACTTCTCTGTGCAACAGATGGAGACCATTACAGAAACCACAACCAATCACAGGGCAGAGTTGTGGAGTCCAGTCCTAACTGATGCATCTACCATACAGCGTCCAGGACTCAGGGCTCATTGCAGAAGAGGTGGAAAGACTAAGAGCCAGAAGAACGGGGATTTTGCTGTGAAACTGTGTCTTCTAGGAAGGTCAAAAGCCACACCCATGAAGTCTCACCGATATGGCTGTGTGAACATGACCTGAAGAAGGGTAACACCACTGGACATGCTAGCATGGAAGGAGGAAGCCCGTGAGTCCTCAACTCTAGGCAAAGAACTGCAGCAGCTAAGGCACACTGCGATCAGAATTAATAGTCTCCCCAGGGAAAGGTTTGTTATCTGAAATCGAGGCCATAAATTTGAAAGAGGGGTGAGGGGAGGTTTTGGAAAGGGAAAAGGAAGGAGAGAAAATTATGTAATTATAATACAATCCTAAGAGCTGGAGAGATGGCTCAGCAGTTAAGAGCACTAACTGCTCTTCTGAAGGTCCTGAGTTCAATTTCCAGCAACCACATGGTGGCTTACAACCATCTGTAATGGAGTCTGACACCCTCTTCTGGTGTGTCTGAAGAGAACTATAATTGCACTCATACATTAAAATAAATACATCTTTTTAAAAAATAATACAATCCTAAAATGTTTAAAAATATTTTTAAGTCCAAAGAGAACTGGGAAGATGGCTCAGAAAGAAAAGAAGGCTCTCTGAACAATCTTAAGAAGCGAGTTCAAATCCCTAGCACTCGTAAAAATGTAGGCATGGCTGCAAGCACCTCTAACCCTGCAGGACTGAAACAGGAGCTGACAGTTTAGCTCCAATTTCAGGAAGAAAGCCTGTAATAGGAATACCCAGCATCTTCCTCCAGCCTCTGTGCATGTTTAGGGATAGGCAGCCCACACACATGCATGCACGCACACACACATGCACACAGACACACATACACTTATTCATACTGTGATGGTTTGTATATGCTTGGCCCAGGGAGTGGCACTATTAGGAGGAGTGGCCTTGTTGGATAGGTGTGTGGGCTTAAGACCCTCACCCTAGCTGCCTGGAAGTCAGTCTTCTACTAGCAGCCTTCAGATGAAGATGCTAAACTCTCAGCTCTGCCTGCACTATGCCTGCCTGGATGCTGACGTATTCTGATTATGAACTGAGCCTCTGAACCTGTAAGCCAGACCCAATTAAATGTTGCCCTTGGAAGAGTTGCCTTGGTCATGGTGTCTGTTCACAGCAATAAAACCCTAAGACGCATACATTCATAAAATAAAGAATTTTCAAATAAAATGGAGGGCTAGAAATGAGAAAATGCGCCCTGTAACCCCAAGCAGTGATGTATTCAGACAGAAGTCGGTGGACACTCAGTGTATTGGTCATAAGGTACACTGATCATCCCTAAGGAATCAAGATGTCATCCAAGGTATAGTGGCCAATTGCGGGGGCCGGGGGAGGCATTTACTTTTATAACAGTTAGAGCAGACGGTAGAGAATCAACCAAGGGGGAATGGGACACCTGGCGTTGTGTCATGTTGCAACACAACGTAGGGAAAATGGCCTGTGGTAAGCTCCAGGCAAAATCCTCTGAATGCAACAGCCCTCCTTCTGTGCCCAGGAAATACAGGACCCAAAGGAGTAAGGGAATACCAGTGGAAACAACCAGAGAACTCAGGAATTTGTACAAATGACCTAGGTTCTCCAAAAAGCCCCTGTCCTGAGATGGAGAAAGGAGATGAAGAGACTACTGTGTGATCCTGGGAGGAAATGGCAGTGGCTGGGAGTGGGGCACAGTAGCTAGGAAGGGCTGGTCCTTGGGGCATGTTTGAGGCTAAGGGCAGACTCAGCGTGTTAAATGTGAAAGAGGAAAGAGTAGAGGCAGGCCCACATACTCCTCCTTGGACAATAGCATCCTTAAGATGGAGGCTCCTCTGAGGAAGGTACCTAGGGAGAACGTTGCTCAAAAGGGTCACATGTAGAGCAGGTGAGAGGCATGAGGAAGTCTGGCAGGAAAGAGAAGAGTCAGAGCCAAAGAGAGCTGTGTGGAGTCCCTTGCAGCTAGGTGGCTGGAGCCTGGGTGTGGCCATGGCTACAGGAGAGAACCTGTGGTGCATACAAAAAAAAAAAAAAATGCTGGGGCTATGGGCTGTGGGACAGAAATCAACATGAACAGGAATCACTGCCCTACCCTACCTTGGGCAGGAAGGTGAGCTGCAAGGAGGGAGGGATGACCAAGTGACCCTTAGATGACCACCAGGTATGTGCATGTGTGTCTCTCCCTCTCCCCTCTCCCTCTCCCTCCCCCTCC
>NC_034591.1:101092456-101097400 GCF_900095145.1 Mus pahari | reverse complement strand
CACATACACAGACACACATACACACAGACACACACACAGACACAGACACACACACACAGACACACACACATACACAGACACACACACACACAGACACACAGACACACACACACAGACACACACACAGAGACACACAGAGACATACACACACAGACACACACAGAGACACACACACAGACACACACACACAGACACAGACACACAGACACACACACACATACAGACACACACACAGACACACACACACACAGACACACACACAGACACACACACACCATGGCATGCCTGCCCCCACAAACACAAATCATACACACAATTTTTTTTTTTACAGGCCAGCAGACGGCTCAGCAGGTAGACTAGTGCTTGTTGCCAAGCCTGACAACCTGAGCTCCCCTGGGAACAAAAGAGAACCGGTTCCTGTAAGTTATCCTGTGACCTTCACACGTACACCATGGCTGTACCCACTCTAGCAACACAGACATAAATTAGTTTAATCTCTTGTTTCTGGCTTTATGCATTTTACCTCTCGCCCCACACCATTGGTTAATCCTCCCCAATCCTCCCCCACTACCCATCACCCACCCCTCATCTCCATTCAGTCACAATTACTTCCAGACTGGGCATCTGGGTACACCTGTCCATTTTCAGGTGTAGCACCCCAGAGAGCCAACCTGGGTATGTTGCTTCCAGACGACCCCTCTATGTGCACTTCTGCCGGGGGGTGCCCTGCTCTGTCTGGACCCTTCACCCCAGGCCTTCTCCCTCCCGTGCCTGTTCCTCACCATTTTCCCAGCAAAGCTGACTTCCACAAAGGGATCCACCAAGTTCTTCTTGTTGCTGTCAAAGCCAAAGATCTGCTTGACGTTGTCCATCACAGCATCGTCCACTGGGGAAAGGACATGCCTGTCACTGTTTGCCAATGTCCCCTCTACACCTCACTATCCCCATGATACACACTGGTCATTGCCTGCCTGCTGTCTCTCGTCCAAAATCAGCTGCCTGTGTCATACCCATCTCTGATCTCCTCCTAAACCCTCCAGACCCCTCTGCCCCACACTGCCAGCCTCTGTGGCTCTCCAGACCCAACTACCCCTGCATCTCCAGGCAGTGTCATGACTACAAAAGTGACATGCTGTGGTCCCTCATGAGGGAGTCAGCTCAGGTTCTCCATGAAGAGGGGACTCAGATCAGCAGCTGAGTCATTGTCCCTTCCCAAATACATCCATCCATCCCTGTCCCTCACACCCCAAGCTTCAGGGCCTCTCCATGTGTGGGACTGATTCAAGCTCCACACCATTAAGAGCAGTAAGCCACCCAGAAAAGGATGGACGTACTCTGGGTGCCTGTGGCATTCCCTTAACACCATGGCCACAGTGATCCACCCGTAGGTTATCCCGTAGGCCAGTCTTGCTTTAAATAGAAAATAAGAGAGGCCCAGCATATAGTCTAAGATTTTTCCATTTCCATAAGACCAGCAGACCAGGCGAGGGGAAGCTGGAGGGGAGCCACTGCTCTCAAGTCTCCTTCATCGTCCTAAGTCCACCTCCATGTGTTGCCTTCCGTTCAAATCTGACTGCTCTGCTGAGAGTGGCACTCATTGCGGAGTGTGAGCCTCGTGGCTCTGGGTTCCACCCAGAAAAGGGAAAGAAAAAGTCTCTGGTTGTTTTCCTCTGGTTGTGTCAAATAATTTCATCATGAACCAGACAGCAGAAAGTGGGTGCCACTGACAACCTTAACTGACCTTCGGGGAGGAAAGGGAATGAGCAAGGGGTGGTCCCTGGGAACAAAAGCACTGAGAAAAGATCCAGGCCTCTTCTCGGAGTGCCCTCCCTCCCCACGCCCTCCCCCCATGCCCTCTCCTGCCTCTGCCACGGGGGTGTGGCTCAAGTCCCAGGGTCCATGCTTTTAACAGCCTGGCAGAGACTCTTGTAAGCATCCAGAAGGGGGCGCCACACTCACTCTGTGGTAAGTCCTCAGCCCGGAAGAGCTTCAGGCAGAAGTGGGCTCCTCGAAGGGCCACACCGGTGGGCCTAAGCAGGTTGCCTTCAATGTCCTCTTTGTCTTCAGAAGGGTCTTTCTTGTCCAGCTGCAAAGAAAACGTACAGGATTCCTCACCAGCCCCTCATCGGAAGGGTGCGTCCTGAACTCTGGCACCCGCAACCTCTTAGTTCTTCACTTGGTTAAGCTCTCCACAGAGCAGTGTGGACAAGGACACACACGCTCCCTAGCTACATGGAGGACCACCTCCAACAGTAAAAAGTGCAGATGGCACACAGCAGGCATCTAAGCCAACCAACCTGACAGAGTCCCCTCTCCCACAAGTCCCAACCTTTTGCACCCCTCCCCTGCCTCCCCCCCAACCCCTCCCCCCCCCACACACACACCGCATTAAAAACTAGCTTGGAGCAGGGCGGTGGTGGTCCTTTAATCCCAGCACTCAGGAGGCAGAGGCAAGCAGATTTCTGAGTTCGAGGCCCACCTGATCTACAAAGTGAGTTCCAGGACAGCCAGGGCTATACAGAGAAACCCTGTCTCAGAAAAACCAAAAAAAAAACAAAAAACAAAAAAAAAAAACTAGCTTGGCAGTTGACGGAATCTAAGCTAGAAGCTCCATCTTTAGGGACATGTTCCCACACATGAGTATTAACATAGTGACCCCAGGGTCAGGGTCAGAATCAGTGTGGTGCTAATGGGTGAGAGCCCCCCCCCCACCTAGTAAGGTAGACTGAGGCTCTGGTCCATACAGCTCATTCTTCAAGAAAGAACAAGCCTCTTTGCAAATGAAGGCAGTAACACTGTGTAACAATAAACACGGGGTCTGACACCACAGGAACACACAGCCTTCTAGTGGCTTCATGGGGCAGGAGAGCAGAGGGAGGTCAGGAGAGAGTGAGGTCAGGCTGGTCCCGAAGCCTACTCCTTAGCAAGCTAAGGGAAAGAGCAGAAGCCTAATGCTTACTCAGCCTGTACCCCATGGGGAACCCCACTTCAGCACCTGCAGCAGCACACTCAGGAGCAAGCGTCCATGAGAGAGTCAGAACCCCTTCATCTCCTCTAATTCCCTGCCCACAAGGAGATGAGAGTGTAAGGAGGAAGGAGCCTCCTAGACGAGGAGAGCTGGCTGTGTGGTTCCAGGGAAGGAGAAGGAAGGAGGAAGACAAAAATGAGGACAATGAAGAATGTGGCTGAACGTGGTGGAAGAGAGGGGTACAAGCCCATTTACAACAGGGGGAGAGAGACTGGGGTGTCCTGAGGCACCTCTTCCTAATGTGGGGTGTCCCCTGTTATCTCTGCTTCCATGAGCGTTTCCAGACTGGCCCGGCTACTCTAGCCCCGGTTTCAGCAGCCTTCGAGAGGCTGGGCTGCCCTCCGCTCGTCTCCCTTCTTTCTTCCCTCCCTTCCTCAGTGTCAGGATGCTTGACCACTTCGCTTCTGCCTCCCGCCACTCCTGACCTGCATGGCCCACAGGCGCCTCCTGGGGTATAGCTGCAGGGCGTTTTGATAAAAATGATCTAACCACAAGTGGTCAGCACCCTGATGTGGTGGTCTGTGTGTGCTATCTAGCTGTGGTGGTGCTCATCTTTAATCCCAGTAGGCAGGAGGCAGAGGCAGATGGATCTCTGTGAGTTTGAGGCCAGCCTGGTCTATAGAGTGAGTTTGAGGACATCCAGGGCTACACAGAGAGACCCTGTCTGGAAAAAAAATAACAAAACAAAAACCTAAAATCCTTGATTCTTTCTTTTGCAAGGAAGGCCAGAGAGTGCAGCCCCACCCTCCCAGCAGTGGAATTTCGGGTGCTTTGTTTGTTATTTATATTTTCTGTGTGTTATGCAGTTCTCATGATTACTACGTGCCCCTTTAAGACAAGAAAACACCAAGCTAGTGGTTTTCTGTGGTGCTACACTAGGTACTGTGAGGAGGGTACTCACGGGAGCTTCATCTCCAGGCCCTAGCACACACAGGCTGGCTTTGAGGTAGCCTCTGGCCCCTGCAGAGAAGTCATCAGGGTCGGAGAGCAGCAGCCACTTCCGGAGATAAGCGTGTCCTGCAGGACAGAGTGGGAGGTCAGGTCTGCAGAGAGGCAGGAGCGTAGGGTGGACCCTTTAAGGTGAGATAGAAGACCTGGGGACCAGGTTTTACACCTCAAGGATATGTGAAGCCAAGAGCTGCCCATTAGACTCCACGGCTCCTTTGCAGAGCTAGATTTCCTAAAGTATGGAAGACTGGCAATCACACCATTCATGACTACTGATACTAGACAATGAGTAAAAAGTACTTTGCAGATCTGTGTGTCAGAGAAGGATTAGCAGAAACGTCTAAAAGAGTTGATAAAAGCCTAACTTGGTCCCAGTCCAGTGCGAGGGAGAGCACTGGACTCGTAAAGTAACTCAGAGTGGAGTCCAGTTCCAGCTGCCACACGTTCCAGAATAATTGTCCCTGAAGAAGCCTGAAGACAGACGTGCCTGGAGGCTTGCTTTGCATGGGAGAGGAAGCTCTGCCTTCCCTTCCGAGCCCGGGCCCCACCTCTAAGTTCTAAAGCATCAAGGAGAAAAAAAGGAGTCACCCCCCCCCCCACAACGAGTGCCTCCAAGAAGCTTCTAGAACGTCAGGACTTGGTCAAGGGAACAAGAACTCACGGGGCTCTCTGTACACGGTGCCCACATCCATCTGAAACAAAGAGGAGACACGGTAAACAAAGGATGCTTGGTTTCCTGAGACCCTCCCCTACTCTGCAGAGGGTTGTTTCCTTGTGTGTTCCCTTACTCCCGATAAACACCTTTCTTCAACTGCTAAAATAAATGAATAAATAAGAAAGCAAAACAGCACTTGGGAGGCAAAGGCAGATGGATTTCTGAGTTCGAGGCCAGCCTGGTCTACAAAGTGAGTTCCAGGACAGCCAGGGCTATACAGAGAAACCCAAACCCTGTCTCAAAAGAAAGAAAG
>NC_034591.1:101080860-101092416 GCF_900095145.1 Mus pahari | reverse complement strand
GAAAGAAAGAAAGAAAGAAAGAAAGAAAGAAAGAAAGAAAGAAAGAAAGAAAGAAAGAAAGAAAGAAAGAAAGAAAGAAAGAAAGAAAGAAAGAAAAAGGAAAAAGAAAGAGGAAAAAGAAAGAAAAACAAAACATACATATCAACAAGCACAGACTACATACAGGTAAAACACCCATATACATAAAATAAAAATATATCAATCTTCCAGGCACTAAGAAACCTACCAAGTAGCTGAATGGAAAGCCACATAAAGCCACTTAATTTTTTAAGATTTATCTGCTTTTCTTATATGTGCATAAGTGTTTTGCTTACATGTATGCCTGTGTCCCACATATGTGCCTTGTGCCTGTAGAACTCAGAAGAAAGTCTCAGATCCCCTAGAACTGGCACTTTAGACAGCTGTAAGCAGTCATGTAGATGCTGGAAACTAAACCCAGGTCTTCTGCAAGAGCAGTATGTGCTCTTAACCACTGAGCCAGCTCTCCAGCCCTGAGTTTACAGTTTGTAAGATCTGTTAAATCCACTCTGGAGTCTCCAGGACTCGAAATTTAGAACTGGACAGCCCATTGCCCACTTCTGGCCACCAGGCGAAAGCACCTCTCCTGAGTGCATATGAGAACTCCACTCCAGACCCACAGAGAAGAGTGGGTCCGGGAGCAGAGCACCACCTCATATCGTGTGGGGGTTTGAATGAGAATGACCTCATAGGTGCATTTATTTGAATACTTTGGTCCACAGTTGGTAGAATTGCTTGGGAAGGCATGGCTTTGTTGAAGGAGGTGTGTCACTGGGGTGGATTTGAAGTTTCAAAAGCTCAGGCCATCCCTGTTAGCTCTCTGCCTCATGCTCGTAAATCGGATGTAAGGTCTCAGCTACTGCTCCAGCACCATGCCTGCCCGCCTGCTGCCATGCTCCCCGCCATAATGGTCATGGAACAACCCTCTGGAACTGTGAGCCCCAAATTAAATGCTTTCTTTTACAGGTCGCCTTGATCACACTGTCTTATCACAGCAATAAAAAGTAACCAAGACACACAAGATAGCCAAAAATGAGTGAGGGCTGCTTCCGTTCCAGGGCGCAGGGACAGATGGAAATTTAAAAGAGGTGTTAAATTCACTCTGGTGGAGACAAGAGTAAGTTCACTCCCTCTCTTTCTGTCACACCCCGACCTCAGGAAAATGGAAAAGTGTAAGTCTCATGGAGCCTTCAGTGTGAAACTGTGGGGTGCCATTCAAGGACCCAGGCTCCACCTCCAAAGGTGGTTATGGGGGAAAACCAGAGAGTCTGACCTTGGAGGGTCCCAAGCTCCAGGATGTCAAACAACCTGTCATAGAGGCCAAAGTTTTGAGGCTTTCTTCCTCTGAATTAAGAAAATTAACTCACATAGATGACCACCCTAATTACCACGGGAACCCAGAAGGGACTCTGTGCCGGGGTTGGGGGTTGCGGGTTGAGATGCTTGCTTGCTCTCCAGCCTCTGCCCTGACTATTGGCGTGTGATGGGAAATGTGTGCCCCACCCACTCTGGCTTCCTTCTGTCTGTCTAGTCCCAGAGATTGCCTATGACACACATCCCCTCCTGGCAAACTCAACAGTAAAAGTGAGCCCAGACACGGGCCCAGCCCGCTGTACTTCCAGCATGCAGGGGGCTGAGACAGCAGGATCACTGTAAATTTGAGGTCAGCATGAACTGTAAGATAAGAATTCTGTCTCCGGTAGATAATAAGTGCTTTATAGTTCTACCTTTGGTGGGAGGTTTCCTGAGTTGGGAGATTTTTATGGAGTTTTTAGGGAGATGGGCTGAAACTAGATTTTCCCAGCACTGCCTGTCCCTGAAGGGGAAGTACGAACTAAACTACTTCCAAGTAAACAAACAATTACCCGGAACTCGCCAAGGAGGGCATCTGTCCTAAGGGAGCGCGAGTCCACCACCTGAAAGGAAAGATCATCTTCCCGTGAGAGTGCGGCCCTGGCCAGGTCCCTCCCAGACGACAACAGCCAGCAGCTGGCACCGTCTCCATTCCAGAGCTGGTACCAAGCAATGTTTCACTTCACAGAACCCTGTGAATAGATGCTAACATGGTCCCCACCTCACAAATAAGGGGACAACGGCCCAGGGAAATCACACAGCATGTGCAGAATCACATGGACACACAGCAGAGGTGGGACCCACACATCTAGTGCACATCCATCCCCAGTAGCAGGGAGGGATCTGAAGCCACAGCAGAGACAGAGAAAGCAACCTAAAACCAGGCACTTCAGGCCTCTGGCCTGAGGCACCTGGGCATTTTCCTGCCTCTGGCAGAGCTTTTGTAAGTCCTTCAATCACCCAGAGTCAAGTTTCAATCCACCTCTCTCTCCCAGACACATACACAGGCTTACAGGCATGACAGACATGTCTCTGGCGATCACATCCTTCTGTTGCCGGCTAGCATGCGTACCCACCACCCACGGAGAACATCTGAGACCTACCGTGATGAAGATGGGCTCATCAAACAGCTCCAAGGGAGAGTCAAATAGGTTGAAGAAAAGAGTCTGTTGGTCCAGAACAGAGAAGAGGGATAAGCAGTGTCTTTGACCCTCAGGCTAGGTGGAGGGGCGTGGCCACCCACCAGTGTTGGAGCCTGAGTTGAGGAGGCTGGTGGAGCTCAGCTGCCCAGTGCCAAAGTCTAGGACTCTCACAAGCTGGGCTGTCCCATCTCTGCCTCGCAGAGGTTAGCATTTCAAGGACAAGGATTCTGAGATTGAGGGGAGCGGGGCTCTTCCAAGTCCTCTGATCATCTACACTGGTCTTGGCTCTCACACTCAAAGTTGGTGCCCCAAGAGCACACCCTTGGATGAATGCCCTGGTATGTGCTCTCTTGAGAACCATTCTCACGGGCCGTGAATGTCTTGCCTAATGCCCGAGGTCACTCACCTCATTGAAGAGTGGGCTATTTCCCTTCTGGATCCGAGTCCGCTTGGTCTGCCCAGCAGCTGTGACCTTGACCACAGGCTTGATGTTCACCCCAGGCAGCTGACGCCCCTCTATCACCTGGACTCTGATCTGAAAGCCAGAGGAAGGGATAAGCAGATGGGAGGGAGAAAAGAGACTCAGAAACCCCAAGACCAGCTCACCGACAACTTTAGGGAGAACTATGAAAAGATTCAAGAAAGAGCACTACAGCCGTGTGTGGTGGCGCACACCTTTAATCCCAGCACTCAGGAGGCAGAGGCAGGCGGATTTCTGAGTTCGAGGCCAGCCTGGTCTACAGAGTGAGTTCCAGGACAGCCAGGGCTACACAGAGAAACCCTGTCTCGAAAAACCAAAAAAAGAAAAAAGAAAAAGAAAGAGCACTACAAAAACACCTACATTTCCCACCGAGCTTTCCCTTGAATCTAGAAAATTCCAGAGCTTTCCAGAACTGTTTCACCTGCATAAAATCACCTGGGATGAGGACCAATCTAGCCCTACCTTCCTTTAGAACAGACCCCATCTGAGACTCCCTTAACACCCACTCTGTTACTGTTAAGTAAGTCTCTCTAGCTAGACTGGCCTGTCATTCGCTAGGTAGCCCAGGTTGGCCTCAAACTTGGGTAATCTTTCTTCCTCCACTGTTGGACACAGTTCCTCAGACTCAGGCAGCTGATTGAGCAGCTCTGAGTAGGGGCAAAGGTCTACTTTTCTAAGGACTTTGGCTGGACATGATGGCCACTCCGGTCTAATTCCAGCACCTTGAAAACAGAGCAGGAGGCTCAGGAGTTCAATGTCCTCCTCAGCTATACAGTGAGTTCCAGGCCAGACTGAGTCACACAAGACCCAGTCTCAAAAAAGAAAAACAACAACAACAACAACAAAAAAAAAAAAACCCAAACAGGGCCAGGGAGTTGGTAGAACAGAGTGAGCAGAAAGTTGCCCTCCAGCCAATACATGCTATGGCACACACATGCTGTGGCACACACATGTGCGTGCACACAGAAACATCGCATACAAATATAAATGTAATTTTAAATTTTTTAAACAATAGGCCAGCAAGGTGACACTGTGGGAAAGGGCACTTGCTACAGAGTTCCATAGTCTGAGTTTATACCCCAGGATCTACACAGTGGAAAAAAAGAACCAACTCCCACAGGTTTTCCTCTGACCCAGTGATCTCTCACGGTGGCACGTGTACACTCCACACTAACACACTCAACAAATAATTAAACAGTCACTGGTTTTTGGAAAAGTACAGAGGACCTCACTGCCGCTGTTGGAGGACCTGCTGGGGCATGCGGTCCCTAAAGAGCAAGGAGCTGACCCTAGGATCCAGGCCAGTTACCACAACGAAGGAGATGTAGGCTAGGCTAATCTTTTATACATCCAACTCCTTGGGCCTGGGCAGAGGCATGCTGTAAGATCCCAAAACACAAACTTTCAGTTCAGCTGTCAGGGTCCAGGGCAGCCTAGCTTCTTCATGGGAGGCTTCCGGAATGCCAGCGCATCGTCCTGAGGCTAGACAACCCAGCCAGGCACAGAAGACTAGGAACTGCTGATGAATTATAGAGACAGTCCCCCCATTATCACCTGGAAGTCCTGTGGCTTGTCTGACAGCAGCTTTCTAGGCGGGGCAGAGCTTCTTTTTCTTTTTGCCCCTGGATAGTGGGGAGGAGGGTGGGAAGGTGGCTTCCTGGGTGTGGTCGGTCCCCCTGGGCCCACAGCAGCACTCTGATCCAGGAATGGCTCAGCTTCATCTCCAGTCAGGCCCTGGTCCTCGGTGTCTTCCTCCCCTCCTGTGTCTGTGGGCACAGGTCCCTCTTGAGCTCTGTGTGCCTTTGGTCCTGCCCTGAGGTCTCAGTCCAACAGGGGGAGGACCAAAGAGTGTGCCTGCTTCAATACCACACCCTAAGCCAACCCATACCCAAGATGGATGAAATCAAAGAAGGGCAGCTGCCACAGCTGGCCCTGGAAAACAGTCAGTAGTCAGTTAGTCAGCAGGAAGACGAAGGATGGCCCTGACCCACCCACCCCAGCCCTAACAGACAGGCCCTTCTGGCCACCTTGCCAGGTGAGACAGTTACAGGTGGTAGGGTCTGGCTGCGTCTCACCCGTGGGGACCGGCCACTTCTTCCCAGAGTATCTTGTGTCCATGGTGCTGTCACTGAGCAGGGACCAAGTCTCGGCCCGGCTCTGTCCCCCACCTGGCATGCATCAGGGCATAGCCCAAGAGGGAAGGGGTGGGAGGGAGCTGGGATGAGAGAGGCCCACCTTCCCCAGGCCCACCCTCACCTCTCATAAGCTTAACCACTCAGCCTGGGTACCATGCTCAGAGGTGACAGTCCCTTGCCCAACCAGGCAGAGCTGGGAGCCTCCTTTTGTTGATCAAGCCCAGAGCCTCTGGGGACCTCTGCCCACCACCCGCCCTCCCTGACCCTAGTTTAGCTATCTCTCCCCAGCTCAGGATTCCCAGAGCTGGATGTGCTAAACCAACAAAACTTCCCTCAGCCTCCCTCTCCACAGAAACCCACACAGAGCTGGCCAACAAGGCAGGTGTACCCAGGGAGGGCAAAGGATTCTCAAGATTTTATAACTTGCTTCTCCCCCCCCACCCCGCCACACCCCCGTCACACCTCCTTCACCAGAAGATAAACTCTAGAATCTTCCCCTAAGCAAATGAGCTGCCCCGTCTCAGCGGCTTTCTACCCACACCGCCTAGGCAAGCTTTCCCAAGCACCACCAGCAAGGCAGCCTCCTTGGCCTGCACCTTTACTTGGCAAGCCTAGCAGAAGCTTAAAGCAGGCACAGGACATAGCCTACTTAGCCTGTCTGGTCACTTCATGTATGATCATCCCTGTGCCCAGAATGACCAGCCCAAAGCCACACAGCTACTCAGTGTCAAAGGCAAGACACAAACTCCCGTTCCCTAACTTTGGCTCAAAATTCTTTTCAGGGGTTGGAGTTGGGGTGGGGTGACTAGCTCTTTTGTTACGTTGTATCACCGCTTAGGGAAGCACTAAGCCTCAGGTCCCACGCTAGTCTCCAGAGCTAGGAAATGCAGAGTACAGGTTGGACCCCGCCCTTCCCAGACATCTGGGATTTGGGGGGCCTAATGGGAGCCATCTCCACCTCTCCTTTCCTACCCACCCACAACCTCTGTCCCCATGCTGGCCACCTTCCAGGGACCATGCCCTATCAAAGGGTGGGTGGGCTCCTCACCAGGCACCAGGTCCATGTCAGGGAGTGTCGGGGAGGGTGCTAGAGAAGCAGGCGGTGGGAACAAGGGCACAGCTCCTGGGGGTGGTGTGTAGGACACCTGCAGGACCAGAGAGGCCTAGAAGAGATGAGTCGGTAACAGGTAAGTATAAAGGAGAAATGACACCCTCCCTACGGTGTCCTTTCTAGTCTCCCATCCTTCTCCAAGCCATTGGCTCTGACAGGGTCAGGGCTGCAGGAGACTGTGGTGAAGCCACCCAGGAACCTGTAAGCACAGCCAGGCAGGTTCCAGTGCATCGTCTGTGGGGCGGGTGTCCCCATTCAGGAGCTGTGTGACACTGGTCGAGTTGTGTAACCTCACTCAAGCTCAGTTTCCAGCTTGTAAAAGGAGGTCGCCAGGGCAACAGGTCTCATGAGGCTGACCTTGGATGAAGGGTGCCACCTCTCCTACAGGATTTGTCTAGTTCTTGGGAGAAGTCCCTCACTTTTCTGTTCACCAAGCCCCACCCCATGCAGACAGTTCAGCTCGGTTCTCCTCTAGCTGTAATTTACACTTGAGAAGCCCACGGGGGCCACTCACTGTCTTCCCCTCCCCACTCCTGGAAGCCCTGCCACTATCAGATCTTCAGACAAAAGGAAAGACAGTGGCCACACTTTTCATGTGGGCAGGGGAGGCTGCCTGGGGGTCACACTTCACCTCTTCCCTGGCAACTTCACTTTCCAGAGCAAGAGGTGGATCTGAGTCCAAGAGAAGCCAGACGCTCACAGGACTTCAGCCTGGCAGCTTGAAGCCATCAGAGGCCCATCTGAGTCTCTCCCAGGGTCAAAGGAAAACTTTTTTGGAAAAGCCCAAGTAAAAGCAGGGCATGGTGGTAGACACGTGCAGTATCAGGACTTGGGAGGTGGAGCTGGAGAGCTGGAGTTCAGGGGTCATTCTCAGCTACATAAGGAATTCAGGCCCAACCTGTGTATACAAGAATTTATCTCTCACCTTCCCACACACCCCAGATCCAAATTATAAGTGCTCAACTTAAGAATCTACAAAACTGCAGGGCAGTGGTGGCGCACGCCTTTAATCCCAGCACTTGGGAGGCAGAGGCAGGCGGATTTCTGAGTTGGAGGCCAGCCTGGTCTACAAAGTGAGTTCCAGGACAACCAGGGCTACACAGAGAAACCCTGTCTTGGGGGGGGGAAGGACCTACAAAACCTCTCTCAGTGGCATGACCTAGGAGACAAGCCTTAAGCACTCCCGCGAGTGGCTAGTGCCACCCAAGGTGTGTCTGATTAGGACTCTGCCGATTAGGTTGATTCAGGTGCAAAGATGAACACTAAAAGTGGGCAGCACCATTCCCTGGGACTGGGTCCAAGAAAGAAAGGAAAAAGCTAGCTAAGCCCTGTATTCATCCATCTCTGCTTCCTGGTGTGGAGTTGGTGTGACCAGCAGCTTCAAGCTCCTGCTGCCTTGACCTTCTTGCCATGAGGGACTGCATCTTTAACTGTGAGCTCAAGCAAGCCCTTCTGCCCTTAAATTGCTTTTTTTTAAAAAAAAAGATTTATTTATTATTATACATAAGTTCACTGTAGCTGACTTCAGACACACCAGAAGAGGGCGTCAGATCTCATTATGGGTGGTTGTGAGCCACCATGTGGTTTCTGGGATTTGAACTCAGGACCTTTGGAAGAGCAGTCAGTGCCCTTACCTGCTGAGCCATCTCACCAGCCCCCTTAAATTGCTTTTGTCAGAGTCTTTTATCACAGCAAAGAAAAAGAAACTAAGACAACCCTTGGAGGAAAAACAATGTAACAGGGGTTATCAGTATTCTTCCATTCTTCTATGTGGATAGAGTCCCCTCTATCTTTCTAAGATTTATTCTTTTTTTTTTATTTTATATATACAGCTGTTTTGCCTCTGTGTGTGTGTGTGTGTGTGTGTGTGTGTGTGTGCGCGCGCGCGCGCGTGCACTCTGGGTGTTCAGTACCCACAGAGGCCAGAAGAGGAATCCCTAGGACTGGAGTTACTGATAGCTGTGAGTTGCCATGTCAGTAGTGGGAATCAAACCTAGGTTCCCTGGAAGAGCAGACAGTGCTCTTAACCGCTGGGCCATCTCTCCAGCCCCTCCACCTTCATCTTTTAAACAAGTCGTTAGCTCTGTATTAGACAGAAAGCACTTTCCACAGGATTTTTGGCAAATCCTTTACAAATGTTTGCTACCGTAATCTTCATCTGAGCGACCTAGGAGGGAATACTGGCTATCATAGCTGAGACATCAGTAGTGAGGAGACACCCTGACTCCCTGGGGTAAACCCTGCCCTGAGGTTGAGAAGATGCCACTGTATCTCAGGCTTGCATCCTCCAGACTGGGGACCAAGGAGGGAAAACAGACTAACAAAGGCAGGACTGGCAACAATTCAGGCTCAAAACACGGAGGAAGGAACCCAGAGGCGACCCGGCACCCCTTTAATACCACATTCAAGGCTTGGATGTAACTGACCCTGCATGGTTAGAAGCTGTCACCAGGTGTCGCCACGTGAGCAGCGAGTATTAATATTGTCCACTGGTAACTTGAAGGGAACCAGCTTCCTAGGTAGGCCCCAATGTCCTCCTTCTTATGACTGATGAACCACTTGGGCTCTTTGGAGAAATAAGTAATTATACAAGATAATCCTAGACTATCTTTTTGTTCCATGAAAGTCTCAATAAACTACATAGAAGGGACAAGAAGGAGATGGGAAAAATGGTTCAGAGGTTAAGAGCCCTTGCTGGTCTTCTAGAAGACTAAGGTTCAGGTCCCAATAACATGCATGAAACCCTGGGTTCAATGCCAGCACCACGTAAAGCAGGTCTGGTGGCACATGCCTATATTACCACAGCATCAGTGGGGTGGAGACAAGCAAACCCCTGAAGCCCATTAGGCAGCCAGCCACATCCATGATCTCCAGATTCAGCCAGAGACCCTGACTCGAAAGACCAGATAGAGAGGGAGGGAAGGAGGAAGATATCTCAACCTCAACCTCTGGCCTCCATTGCTGTGTGCACACACATAAGAACAACACACACAACTGACAAGCCTCCAGGAGGTCTGTGACTCAGATGAGGTCTACGTCGATATCACTTTCATCTCTTTGAAAGAGATGCTACGGAGAAGGCCTTTAACTCAAAATCCACACTCCAGCATCCAGGGAGACGGCTAGGCGGTGGTGACGTGGTCTCAAGTGACTCAGGACACGGAGTGGTTTGGACTACTCTTAGAAGCTTCTCTCTCCCACACTCTGACAGAATCTTTCACTATGTCCCTCTGTATTCTGTGCTGGCCTTGGTTTCACTAAGTCTTCTAGGCTGGCCTCAAATTCATAGAGTAATCCTGCTTCAGGCTCCCAAGTGCAGGAATTACAGACATAAACCATCAAACCAGCTTCTTTGGTGGTGGTGGTGGTGGTGGTGGTGGTGGTGGTGGTGGTGGTGGTGGTGGTGGTGGTGGTGTGTGTGTGTGGGTGTGGGTGTGTGTGTTTGTAAGTGTGGGAGCATATGAAGGATACATATGAGTGTGAGTGTGTGTGTGTGTGTGTGTGTAGGTCAAAGTCAATATAAGGTATCCATCAATCTTGTTTCTTAAGACAGTCTCTCATTGTCCTGGGGTTCACCCATTAGGTAGGCTAACTGCTCAGTGAGCTCCAGGGATCCACCTGGCTCCACCTTCCCCATGCTGAGATTACTGTCACACCACGCCTATCTTATTCAATATTGGTTTGGGGATTGGAACTCAGGACCTCGAGACTACAAGGCAAGCTGATTGTGGCAGCTCCCCAACCCTGCTTCTACACTTAAACCATTTCAAAATAAAAGATCTGAGCCAGCACTGGGGAGGCAGAGGCAGGCAGATCTCTTTGAGTTTGAGGCCAGCCTGATCTACATATTGAGTTTCAGGACAGCCAGGGCTACACAGAGAGAAACTGGCTACACAGGGACCCTCTGGTGGTGGGGGAGGGGTGCCTCTGCTGTTGCCATAGGATCTGAACTCAGTGGAGCAGAACAACGCCTACACCCATCTCACTGGTTCCACTGTCAGGCCTGGTGCAAAATGGAATATAAAGGCATTTATTACAATGTTGCCTTGAACTTCAAGATGACAGCAGCAGAGAATTAAATCAAGCTCGGGGCCCTTTGGAGCCATGCCTGGGAGGGATGACTGCTTGGGCCAGTCCAGCCCAGCTCACGTCTGACAACAGAGAATGACAACTCTGCCTGATGTATTTTGCTTGTCCACTATTCCATTAATTTAAGCATTCATTTAAAAAAAAAAAAAAAACAGATATTGTTCACCTTCTGGAAACTAAAAGTGCTAGGGATACTGGGGACGTCCCCCAGAAGAAAAAGGCTTCTGCCCAGCAGCACAGGTCCCAGCAGGAACCCCCAGCTCAAAGGTTCTTCCCACTGCCTATGCTGTACCGGGACCGCAGGGGAATATAAGTAAGAGAGATGGGAGTCTGCCCCTGGACCTTCTCCAGGAAGTGAGGACTGCACCCCAGGCCGAAAGGGGAGCTGCTAACCTCTCCCTGCCACTCGCGCCTCTCCCCACCTCTGTGCGGACTTAGCAGGTGGCTCATGGAGCAGGGCCTAGCCCTCCTCTCCCATTCACCACATCCTGGCTCTCATATATTCAACTTAGAGTCACTGTGAAGGATGGTCAGGCTCCACAGGCAGCCTGGGGTCTCAGGGCAATGGAGAGGAGGCTGCAGGTTCTCAGCTTGTGAGCATGAAGTGCAAACAGAACATGAAAGCCAGGCCAAGGGCAGGGAACGCAGATCATTTCCAGCCTTCCTCAGCGCGGTATGCAGTATGCAGAAACCAGGCTGAAAGGTTCCATCCCAGGGCACAGTGAGTTTGGAGGGAGTAGAGTGGAAAACATTAGGGTCTTGGGTTGGAGTGAAGCAGCACAGATAGCTTGGCAGGGAAGTAAGAGCCTTGGTTGAAGGCTACAGGGAGGAAGCTGCTACAACCTGGAGGGTCACAGGGAAGTACCAGATGGGTCTCCTGACTCCAAGGGCTGCTCTTGACCGAAACCTTGATATCTCTAGCTGCTCGGTGCACAGGCTGCAGAGCCAGCTACGAGTCTCCTCAGGGTCCCAGAAGAGTCAGCTGCAAATGCCACTGGAGGATTCCTAGACTAATGTAGCTGACTGCAGAGCTCAAAGAGGAGGTAAGAGGTGACACTCGAGGTGACTGAGACCGTTTTAGAAAACACTGCATGTGGGGGCTGGAGAGATGGCTCAGTGGTTAAGAGCACCGACTGCTCTTCCGAAGGTCCTGAGTTCAAATCCCAGCAACCACATGGTGGCTCACAACCATCCATTAACAAGATCTGACGCCCTCTTCTGGAGTGT
>NC_034591.1:101068765-101080845 GCF_900095145.1 Mus pahari | reverse complement strand
GAAAGGAAAGAAGGAAGGAAGGAAAGAAAGAAAGAAAGAAAGAAAGAAAGAAAGAAAGAAAGAAAGAAAGAAAGAAAGAAAGAAAGAAAGAAAGAAACACTGCATGAAAGCAACCCCAGTGGCTCTCTTTTCCCAGTAAGGACCCAGTATGGTCCCATTAGCCTAGCCCAAATTACTCCCAACTTGACTTTCCTAACCAGTCAAAGGCTCAAATACATGCATATTCTCTCTCTCTCTCTCTCTCTCTCTCTCTCTCTCTCTCTCTCTCTCTCTCTCTCTCACTTGCTCGCACACATGCACGCACGCACGCACAGTCTGTCTATGAGGACTGACAGCCCATAACCCTGCAGGCTTCACTGGGAAGAAGTGTGTTGGGCTCAGCAGTGGCCCCGGGCATCCTGTCATGTAGACAGACCCAGAATCCTAGTGACCAGGAAGAAAGAACCCTGAAGGGTATATTTAGACCACTAAAAATAACAGGAGGCCAGCAAGGAGGACTGGGAATGGTTTGTGCGGACTATGAGAGCATGGGAAAGCTGGGGGGAGGGGCTAGACTGACAAGAGAGGAAAAGGAAGGGGTCTTGACTGGCCCCAGGTGGGCAGGGGAGAGTTGTCTGCCTCCCTCCCCTGGTGACCTGTGACCCAGATGACTCAGATATTCCCTATCTGGAGAATGGAGCTGGCAATGAAGAAGGGCAGTCTGCCAGGCAGGCTAAGGAAGCCACTCAAGGCTGACCAGAACACAGGACAGGAGGTGACCGAGTGAGCCAAGTAGGGACGTGGCAGGCTTCATTGAGCCTTGCAGGTCCCAACCACGAATCTTTTCTAGCACCCTAACCCATAGCCAAGGAGAGCCAGGCTTGGCTCCCAGGAGCTGGTCTCTGGCATAAGACACAGGGCCCCAAACAAAAGCTGGCTATGGACAGAGACATGCAGACATTTACCCCCGTGGGTTGCTGCTTGGAGTCCAGCAGAGGTGCGTTGAAGCTGGCAGAGAGGCTGGGGGTGGCAAGGACCTCCTGGAGTGGGATCTTGGCTTCCCCCAGGAACCTGAGAAGACAAAGAAGTCCAAGGGTGAGAACCAGTGTGATGTGCCTGGCTCGTCTCTTACCTCCTCCGCCGCCCAGTTCCCTCGGAGCCCTTTAAGGTTCCTCTGTACCCACAGTACCATGAGTGCCATGTACCATGTAAGATGGTTCCCATGGTAACATGTACCCATGTAATATGGTTCCTATGGTAACACGTACTCATGTGAGATGGTCCCTTGGTAGCATATACCCATGTAAGCTAGTTCCCAAGGTAACATGTACCCATGTAAGATAGTTCCCAAGGTAACATGTACCCATGTAAGATAGTTCCCAAGGTAACATGTACCCATGTAAGCTAGTTCCCATGGTAACATGTACTCATGTAAGCTAGTTCCCAAGGTAACATGTACCCATGTAAGCTAGTTCCCAAGGTAACATGTACCCATGTAAGCTAGTTCCCAAGGTAACATGTACCCATGTAAGATAGTTCCCATGGTAACATGTACCCATGTAAGNGGTAACATGTACCCATGTAAGCTAGTTCCCAAGGTAACATGTACCCATGTAAGATAGTTCCCATGGTAACATGTACCCATGTAAGATTGTTCCCATGGTACCATCTTAAGGAGAGGAGAGAGATCAGAGACTCCTGCCCTTCCCTTCCCCAAGCTCAACCTTAACCTCTTTCTGTCTGGCCTTAGAGGCCTAGCCATGTTGCTGCCGTGTATAGGGGCAGATTCTCATCAGACAGGTTATTTATTTGCTGATTTACTTATTCATTTACTTACTTACTTAGAGCAGGATCACATGTAGCCCAGGCTGACCTCAAACTGGCTATGTAGCTGAGGATGATCCTGAACTTCTGACTCTCCTGCCTTTATCTCCCAAGTGCTGGGATTGCAAGTGTCCCCCACCACACCCTGTTTATACAGTGCTGGAGATCAAGCCAGGGCTTCGCAAGGGCTTTGCAAAGCACTCTCTCAACTGGGCCACACCCCTAGTGCTGCCTTCGGATCTTAACAATGAACCAGGCCATCATCACCAGGGGACAGAGGCAGTTTTCCGAGTTCACACCTTTGATGCCCCCATGCCTCAGCTGGCTGAACCCACAACACAGGCTGTCTACACCAGTTTCCCAGGAAGCACAGCTCCAATTACAAATCAGATACAAGACACCTTCCTGTCCTCAGACCCAGGGAGAAAACAGGCGTTGGTCTAGGAGACAGACCCCTTCACCGGACGTCCAGCATACATACCTGAGACCACACTTGTCACCGACAAGAGACGAGGTCTTGGGAAAATGGCCCACTGGCCGGATGGCCGAGGAAGGCCTTTCAAAGGATCTAGAGGAATAAGTCCTGTTCTGTGGGTCCTAAACCACATACGATTCACTCTGGCAGCAAGTGGCCTGTGTCACCTCAAACCTGTCAGTGGAGTCTGCTTCAACCTCTGCTTGCTCCCTGGGAGCCAAACTACAGATAGCCATCAGGGCACAAATCCTTATAGGTCCTGGGGACAGCTATGGGGACATATCCAGTACTGGTTTTTCTTATTTCTCCTAATGAATAAAGCTATCCCAGTATTGGAGACCATCTTTGCCCTGGTCTCTGTAACAGTGGTCTGCATATGGGTTTAAATAGACCTAAGGAGTGAAATTTGAATCTTGACAGGGATAAACTTGCAATGGTTAGTATTGTCAACTTGACAGCAGCTAGAGTCATTCAGTAGACATACTTCTGAATAGATCTGTGAGGATATTTCTAGACTGAGTTAATTGAGAGGGGGAGAGCCACTGTAAGGCTCTCCTTGGGGTTCTGCTGCACAAAAAGGAAAAAGTGGGCTGAGTACCATTGTTGATGTCTCTCTGCTTCCTGACTGTGGATGCAATGTGAGCAGCCTCGCGCTCCTGAACCGTGACTTCCTGTCGTGATGGACTGTGTACCCTCAAACCATGAGCCAACATAAACCCTTCCTTCCTTTCTTCCATCCTTCCTTCCTTCCATCCTTCCTTCCTTCCTTCCTTCCTTCCTTCCTTCTCTCCCTCCCTCCTTCCTTAAGTTGTTTTTGTCAGGCATTTTGTCATAGCAACAGTAAAAGAAACTAATGCAAGTGGTTTGTAAAGAAGCAGGGAGAGAGGGAGAAGGAGGGAGGAGAGGAATATGGAGAAATTGGAATTCCACTGAGCATGGAAGTTTACAACTGTGTAACTGCAACTCCAGAGGTTCCAATGTCCTCTTCTGGCCTCCAAGGGCCAAGGTATGCAAGTGGTATTTTGCATGCAAGCAAAATTTACATAACATATAAAACAAGAAATTAAATTTTAAAATGAATAAATAAATGATAGGAGCAACCAGGCCAGGTAGGTAGATGCATAAACAAGATGAAATATGCTGTACTATTAGTCAGTATTCAGGAATTCCTGACACTTCTCCTGGGACAAGCCTTGGCACAGCTGGGCTGCAGCTCCCCGGTAGAGCACTGGCCTTGCAGTCATGAGGCTCAGTCCCCAGGACTGCCCATAAATAATAAAGAAGAATTAGTATTGAAGACACAGAAGGATAAATGCCACTTGATCCTTCTTGTAAAAAGCACCTAGTCAGATTCACAAGCACAGAAAATAGAATGGCAGTTGTCGGGAGCTGACAGGGAGGAAAGAAGAAAATCATATTTAATGGGTTCAGGTTTTCTGCTTGGAAGAGGGAAAAAGTCTACAGGTGGATGTGTGCAAAGGTTGCACAGAACTGTGCATTTAAACTTGTTAAAATCCAGTGTTCCTCCTGAGAATGATATCACGGTGGACTTCCACAATCCACACAGAAGAGCACACATGTGCATACGCATCCTCCCCACATATACACTAAACAAATTAATTAAAAGTAAACAACTTATAAACATATGTGATAAATAATTATTAAACTCTCTGGCAATAAAATACATATAATTATACCCTCTTGAGGCAGGCAGGTTCTCAGTCACCTTACAGTTTCCCTTGCTAGAAATATAAACACTGTGTATGTGTGTGTTTGTATGTTTGTAATAAGTATGTATATGTGTGTTCGTATTGTTGTGTATGTTTGTATGTGTATTTGTGTGTTCATGTTTGTGTGTATGTGGGTGTATGTGTATGTGTGTTTATGTTGATGTGTATGTATGTTTGTGTGTATGTATATACATATTTGTGGGTGTGAACATGTGTGTGTGCATGTGTGTTGCATAGTACAGCTGTGTTGTTGGTCCTCATCTCCCACCTCATTTGAGGCAGGGTCTCTTCACTGTTTTTCTGTTCCATACTCCATGCCAACTGCCTTTCATACTCCTGGGGGTTCTCCTGCCTCTCCCTCTCATGTTCCTGCAGGTGAACTGGGATCACAGAAGCTCAACTGAACTTTGGTCCTCACACTAACACGGGACACGTTTTTACCATTGAGCCATCCCTCAGCCCTCCTCTTTATTTATTTATTTATTTATTTATTTATTTATTTTTGTTGTTGTTGTTTTGGTTTTTTTTTTTTTTTGAGACAGGGTTTCTCTGTATAGCCCTGGCTGTCCTGGAACTCACTCTGTAGACCAGGCTAGCCTCGAACTCAGAAATGCGCCTACCTCTGCCTCCCAAGTGCTGGGATTAAAGGCGTGTGCCACCACGCCCGGCTCCTCATGCATTTCTTTATTTTGCATTTTTTTTTCTGTTTGTTTTTGTTTGTTTGTTTGAGACAGGGTCTTACTGCATAACCCTGTAGACCAGGCTGGCCTCAAACTCAGAGATCCTCCTGCTCCTCCCTCCCAAGTTCTGGTATTAAAGGGGTGCATTGCCACACCTGGCTTGACATTTATTTCTTTTAAAAAAGAATAAAGGGGGTTATTACAGGGTTTTTAAGTCCCACGAAGGTCCAGACATCTAGACTGTGGGTTTCTCTGTTCCCTGGCACCTACGGGAAGCTTTGCGCTATGGCTTCCTAAGCAGGGGCTCTTGTTAGGTGTAATCTAAGGACCATCACAGGAATAGCACTTGTCCCCAACATTGTGACCAGAGTGTCCCCAGAGCAAGATTCCCTGTGACATAAGAAATCAGAGTCACTCTGTCCTTTACGGGAGTCCTTGGCAGCAGACCAGAGTGATTTGATTAAGTGACCTGTCCCAGCGAGCCTGCAGATGTGGGCAGTGTCTACAGTTGAGGCTTCTGGCCTTGGCAGCAGAAAGGCCAGGCCCAACAGCAGACAGGTCACAACAAAGAGCAGTCTAGTGGACCCGATAGCTCAGTGTGGCTGACGCTGGTCTTAGGAGCCCTGGCCAGAGGCCCAGGGTAAAGGTGGACCACCTGAGCCTGGCTCGCTGGCAAAGCCCTCCCAGACAGCAGGGAGAATTCCAGGAAGTGGGGTAGTGAACAATGGCAGGAAATGCAGAAGGAAGTGCTGGCTCCACCTCTGCCAGCCCTAGCCCTTCCGGCTGCCCCCCCAGAGCTGCCTAGGAGTGACTGTTATTTCCTCCCTGATACCCCTTTGGGGGCTGTCGAATGTGCCCCCTGAGGAACAGGGGCTAGTCCCTCCAAGGTACCAGGTTGTCCTATATCCTGAGGAAGAAGGGCTGGAGGCCACCTGTCCAAAGACCCAAGGGGAAGGCTGTGGTGACGAGTTTGGAAGAGTCAGACAGACCTCCCGTCTGGGTGAGTGAGGTAGAAGCATAGCTCAGTGGGAAGGGGCAAGTTGCAGAGACTTATGGAGGTTAACGAGGTCTGAGGCTCCATCACATGTTGTGGGGAAAACCACAAATTCATCCATTTCAATCCGTAAAGGAAATAGGACATTAAAGCCCCTCCCCAAATTCCATTTCCCTGTAACTTTACCCAAGGGACCCAGTCTTGGAAGCCCAAACCCTGGTCTGTCCCATCTGAAGACAGACACCGAAATAAAAGCTCTAGGGCCAGGTGTGTGCTAAGCAAGGTTCTATGGGCACCAATCGGTGGTCTGGCAGGTGCCCCGTGACATCAACAAGAGTCCAGTGAGGGACCTGGAACCCTGCAAGGGCCAAAGCTGTGTGAGCCAGCAGGGTGTGGCAGAGCCTACGAGTCAGAAGCGGCCCTGCGGGCCTGGCCCCACCTCAGCACCACAGGCCCTCCAGCCTTCCCTCCTCCGGCCAGTTCTCTTAGCTTCATTGTTTCAGAACCACTGGAACATGGGAGCAGAAGTGTGGGGGCTGAAAGAGACTGTGCCATCCCAAAGGACAAGGAGGCAGGATGGGCATGGGGAGGGAGAGCAGCTGAGTCTTGACAGACATCCGTCTCCCCCGGGAAGAAAGAGTTTATTCCCTGATTCACCCATGAGTGCCAATGCCCTGTCAGACAGATGCCCAGTGGGAGCCCCCAAGCTGGGTTTGAGCAGCGTGTGTGAAGGCGGAGGGGGGAGGGGCTAAGTTTATGCTAATGAGATGTGAAAAATGGAAACAATTTTGTTTAAAAACATTGAGTCTTACTGATTCACTGTAAGAACAAAGCACAAAAGCAGCCCAGCCGCCCAGCCATCCACCACGAGAGACTGCGTAGATACAGCACAGCACATCTGTGTGATGAAATTCTGCCACAAAATAATATATTTCTACAGAAAGTTCTCAAGACTTGGTCAAGCGCTAAAACAACCATACAAGGGCTATATCATACTATCTACTGCATAAGAAAAGGGAAGCTCAAGGCTATCTTGGCGATTGAATAAAAGCTCTGGAATCATCTATGCCAAGCCAAGACCAGTGGAATGAAAAATCAGGAGTGCTTTTTTAGGAAGCCATATGAAGGTTCCTCAAGAAACTAAACCCGGATCTGCTGTAGGACCCAGCTGTCGCGTTTCCAGGTATATATCCCAAAGAAATACCAGCGTGTAAAAGACACACTTGCCTGTACTTGTTTACAACAGCTAAGGATGGAATCCACCTAGCTGCCCATCCATAGGTGAATGCATAATTAAATGTGATATATACATATAAACATTCTGGATATTAGGCTATATTAATGAAATGTTACTCAGCCACGAAGATTAATATTCTATCATGTCACAAAACAGTACCTAGGGAGTACTATGTTAAATGAAACACATGCACCACAAATCATGAATACTCCCTTTCATATGTGGGTGCTCAGCCATCATGGTGGGAGGCTGGAGAGATGCCTCGTCAGCTAAGAACCCTTGGTGCTTCTGCCTAGGACCTGGGTTCAGTTTCCCAGCACCCACATGACAGTTAACAACTGCTCATAACTCCAGTTCCAGGGGCTGTGGTACCCTCTTTTTGTCTCCATAGGCTTTGTACACAGCGCGCGCGCGCACGCGCGCGCGCGCACACACACACACACACACACACACACACACACACACACACACACACAGGCAAAATGCCCACACATCTAAAATAATCTTTTAAATCGATTGTGAAGATAGACTCAGAGGGCAACATGCTTGCCTCATGGGCTAGTGGCCCTAAGTTTGATCTCCAGAACCATAGAAACTAGATATGGTGGTACAGACCTGTGATCCCATCACTTGGGAGGTACAGGCAGGGGGATTTGGCGTCCAGGGTCTTTGGAAAAAAAGAGACAGGAGTGTACAAGAGTGATTACTAGTAGTATGATGGGGGGTGGTTAGTGGCAGGCTGGATTACAGGTACTTAAACACACATGGATATAATGAATCCATAGCACAGGAAGGGCTCGAGAAGAGAAGGGCTTGACGGGGACTAGTGAGATGGCTCAGTAGTTAAGAGCACCGACTGCTCTTCCAAAGGTCCTGAGTTCAAATCCCAGCAACCACATGGTAGCCCACAACCATCCTTAACAAAAATATGATGTCCTCTTCTGGAGTGTCTGAGGACAGCTACAGTGTATACACATATAATAAATAAATAAATAAATCTTAAAAAAAAAAAAAAAAAGAGAAGGGCTTGACGGCTCCAAATACACAAGCACAATAAGGAGGGGGCACTGTTCATCCCCCCAGTGAGGTCACAGTACTGAATCAAAACATCACACTAGACCCTGCAACTGTGTCCAAATACACAGGCACAATAAGGAGGGGGCACTGTTCATCGCCCCAGTGAGGTCACAGTACTGGATCAAAATATCACACTAGACCCCTCAACCGTGTCAGTCGTGGGAAGGGTACAGCTCATTAATCTAATTCAACTCAAAACAAAGCAAAAAACAAAACAACTAAAAAAACAAACCAAAACTCTGCAAAACATTTAGTTCTGAACCATATTCATCGTGCTTTTGCTTTCTGGTATTTTTTCGTTTTGTTTTGTTTACTTGAGATAAGGTCTTAGTACACAGCTCAAACAGACCCTGAACTCAGGATCCGCCCCCTCCAGCCTCCTCAGTGCTGGTACTGCAGGCCCAAGCCACGCCTGCCCACTGCTTTCCAGTGTTCTGATGCTCTAACACACTGAGCCTGGTCGACCTGGAGACGCTGACCCTCCCAGAGAAGCAGGAAGGTCCCCAGCAGGCAGGGCGTGGCCTGGAGCACAGCCAGCTGGGTAAATTCCTCTTCCATTTCCCCTGCCCTGCTTGCCCTTTTGATGTCCCCTGCGCATTCTTGTTTACTAAATGGCTCTGAGGCTCCTATGACTTCTGAAGGGAGAATAAAATGGATGAATCTCAGAAGTCCGTGCAGGATAGGCTGGGAGCATGGCTCAGTTTGCAAAGCAGTGCTGCCTGGGCGCGAGGACCTGAGTTTGATCCTCAGTATCCGCATAAGAAACCAGGCATGATGGTGTTCCCCAGTGCCAGGGAGGTAGAGTTTGCTGGACAGCCAGCATAGCCAGTATGAGGGGGCCCCTGTCTCAAAGAACAAGGTGAAAAATCCTAAGGATTGATACCCCAAGTTAACCTCAGACTTAGACATACACCCGTGACACAGGGAGACTGTGGCCCAGCCACGGGAGTTCAACAAAACAGTCTAGTCAAGGAATGGCTTCTTCCTCCCTCCAGAATGTCCTCCATGATAGACACACGGAACCAACGGACCAGGGGCAGGGTGAGCTCCTGGGAAAGCCTGGGTGGACAAAGCCCAGTGTGCTCAGAGATCGCCTGTGGCGATCAGAATTGACACCCACTGTGACTTCAAGAGTGGGTGGGGTGGGGTAGGAAAGCTCCCTCAGGCCGGTCAGACTCAAGCGGAAGGAGTGCTAGAGACCATTTGCACCATCCTGGGAAGGCAGATCAGGGAAGATGCACCACGGGTGCTGGGTGAGGGAGACATGCTGAGAAGCAGCACATTTGCAGGGCCCAGAGCATGGCTTTAGCCCCAAGGGGAAGAATGCACAGCAATACACAGTGGGAAATCAGCACCAGGCCAGGCCACAGAGTGCCACACACCCAGAGAGATGCCATGTCCCCAGAGCCCAAGGCCACAGAGAGCCACGTATCCAGAGAGACTCCCGCGTCCCCAGAGCCTAAGACAAAAAACACCACCTCAGTAGCATACAGTGATCTAATCCTGAGAAAGCATCCGATGGCTTCCAACGGAGGGGAAATGAAGAGCAGGCTTCGTTCCCAGCACCCACACAACCATCAGTAATGCCAGCACCCGGGGACCTGATGCCTGCTTCTGACCTCTGTGGGCATCAGGCCCATGTATGGATAGAGATATACTTGTAGTCAAACACCCATACATATACAATATATGAATTTTTAATTAGAAGTGCTTCAAATAAAAAATAAATTGAGATGAAGATGGTGGGATTAAAGAAAGCTAGGATAGCAGGCAGGCCTTGCCGGCACAAACCACAGCACCCGCGTGATGGAGGCAGGGAGACTCAAGGTCCCCCCAGCGACACTGCAAGCTGGAGGCCTTTTTATATATATAAAACAATTCAATCTCCAGTGACTCGGTTGCATCCTGTTATCATGAGTCAGAGCTCCTGTCCACCCTGGAGTGTGCGCACACGCGTGCGCGCGCACACACACTCCAGAGAAGAAACACTCATGATCTGAGCCTCCTGGGCCCTGAGCTATGCATGCCTGGCAGGGAAAGACAGGAAGTGAGAGATGGTAGGACCTTCCCCAGCCCCTGAACCCTCCTGGCCTCAGGCAGCCTTCCTTCCGGGACCTGACTCCCTAGAGGTTGTCCAGAGGTAATTCTAAATAGTTTTCCACTTCAGTCCAGAGAAAGACAAAAGAAATAGTATCCTGAAATCCAGGGATGTCCTGGACAGAATCCAGGACAAAATATAGTTTTTAAAATCCTTGAAAATGAGGGTGTGCCCAGCACTTTTGAGCCCACAGAGAACAATGGGATGGTGAGCTGTAAGAATCTGGGCCCCAAATTGCCTCCTGGGGAGTCCAGAAAATAGCCTGCAAAATCGAGGCTGGTCCTACATGCCTGCTCTTCCCAGTTCTGCACCAGCACCCTGAAGGTCAGCCTTCCAAAATGCCCTCGAGGGTTCACATAGCTGAGAGAAAATGCCCTGAGATAAGCCGCTGAGAGCGGAGAAGGTCCTCCGTGCTCTGAGTGGACCAAGTGCTCCAATTGCTAGTAAGAGCCCAAGTGTGCAGAGTTAGAATGAAGCCAGAAGAGGAGGTCAAGGAAAGTAAAAGCTCATGTAGACAATCACTCCATGATCTCACCACTTCTGAGGCAGAGGATAACAGAGGTCAAGACCAGCCTGGGCTACAAAGAAAAGCATTGTATGTATGTATGTATGTATGTATGTATAAATAAATAAATAAATAAGCCAGCTGTGGTGGTCTGCAATCCCAGTGTTCAGATGAAGCAAGAGGATTGTGAATTTGAGACTAGCCTGGGCTACATAGCTACACTCTGTCTCAAAATAGAAATAGAGATAATAGATAGATAGATAGATAGATAGATAGATAGATAGATAGATAGATAGATAGATAGATAGATAGATAGACAAACGGACAGGAAGGAAGGCAGGATAAATTACGGAGGGGACAATAATCATATGAAAGATTCTTACCTGTCAGTCAAGGAAACACAAGCTACACTCTATCTCCTCTTGACCATCACACTGCCAAAAGGAAAAACATTGCCACACACCCTTTCTACACTGTTGTTAGACACAAGTTTGATCACTTTTGAAAAGCAACTTGGAAGAATCTCCAAGCTTTTTTGTGTAATATACATATGTGTGTGCATGTCTGTGTGTTGGGGAGAGGGTACAGGTGTGCCTATGAGCTTTTACCTTGGTTTTGGTGACAGAATCTCTCACTGGCCTGAAATTTGCCTGAGTAGGCTAAGCTGGCTGGCCACGAGGACCCAGAGATTCATCCACCTGTGTCTACCTTCCCTAGGGTAGGATTAAGTGTATGCCATCACATCTGACTTTTTTTTTAATGGGTTCTGGGCATCAGGATCTATCCTCACATTAGAACAGGAAATAGTTCCCCAGCCCTCCAAACATCTTATATGCTTATTCTCTTTACTCCAATACACCCACTTCCAGGGACCAATGCAAACAAACAAAACAAAACAAAACAAACAAGCAAACAAATACAAACAAAACCACCCACACAAAACAAAACAAACAAAACACAAACTTTGACACATTAAAATATTAGAATCGGAATAAAATTGTTTATTGGATAGTCAATTGAAACAAGAAATTGGGAGGAACCAAAACTCCAGCCAGTAAGGGCATGGTGAGACAGGTAGGAGCAAACAGCAGTGTATTTCCGAGTAAAGAGCATGTGAGTTTATCTCTATCACTGTGTGGCAAGGTGAGCTCAATAGAGGTGCGTGCAAGTCAGCATAACACGTGACAACTGAAAAATAAATGTGATATACTGTGGGTGACACACACATGGAGAGTGACACAAAACAGTGTGTGTGTGTGTGTGTGTGTGTGTGTGTGTGTGTGTGTGTGTGTGTGTGTGAAAACACACTTCATAGGCTCAGGAGAATGGAGCAGAATCTAAACCAAGTTGCTAATGATAAATGCCATGGGAGAGAGGGAAGAAATGAATGAATGAGAGAAGAATTGTCACTTTCCCCTTATACCTCCTTAGTAATGGAGCTAGAGTATATATACACCCACAGACACACACACACACACACA
>NC_034591.1:101059842-101068360 GCF_900095145.1 Mus pahari | reverse complement strand
TATATATATATATATATATATATATTGGTTTTTCGAGACAGGGTTTCTCTGTTTAGCCCTGGCTGTCCTGGAACTCACTCCGTAGACCAGGGTGGCCTCGAACTCAGAAATCCACCTGCCTCTGCCTCCCGAGTGCTGGGATTAAAGGCGTGCGTCACCACGCCCGGCTCATATATATTCTTATGTATATAAATACACAGGTTTGACATTCCTCAGAACACCTTGGTTTTTGAGGCAGCTTTCTCACTAGCACCTGGGACTCACCAATTAGGCTGGGCTGACTGGTCATAGTACATGCCTGTCTCCTGTGCCCAGCACTGGAGTACAGGCATATACCAACACCCAGCTTTTACATGAGCTCTGGGGACTGGCCTCAGTCTTCATGCTTATGCTGCACACTATATTATCTCTGCTGTCCATTTCCTTTCTTTTGATGAAAGAGCATTTATGCATTTATGTAAGAAACATATCAAGGCATGCAGAGCATGTTCATGTGCTGTGGGATTGATGTATGTGCATCTGTGTGCATCCTGCTATGGCCAATGGCCCCCATACTTAGCCTCCTCAGTGTTCCCATCCATGGGCTTTTGGCAGACACACTGTCATTCACCTACAGCACAACCTTGCCTCGAATAGCTTATATCATCCCAGTGTCCCAACGGGAAAATAGCCTGAAGGCCCCCTGACTACTGGACAGGGACTCGCTGCTAATAATGGAGTTAAAGCCCCTTCCTTCATTCTCATTCTCTCTCTCTCTCTCTCTCTCTCTCTCTCTCTCTCTCTCTCTCTCTCTCTCTCTGTGTGTGTGTGTGTGTGTGTGTATTTCCCCTTAAAAAATAGACAAACCAAAACAATAACAATAAAAAATAAGAAATACACACACCCCCCCCCCACAAAACCACAAAAATCAAAATGAACAAGCAAAAGACTGAAAAAAAAAAAAAACAGCCAAGAAAAGCAAAATGAGACAAAAGTTATACAAGAATATTATAAAGTTTGTTTTGTGTTGGCCAACTACTCCCAAGCCTGGAGCCCATCCTGGGAAGTGGTACCTGGCGAGACCCCATTGGAGAAATCTGATCTTTTTGTCCTTGCTAGCGGGTCAGTTGCAGGGAGCCTGTTGGTTAGGAGTGTAGCCAGCAGGATTTTTCTTTCTTTTGTTCTTTTTTTTTTAAATTATTTTATTAGATAGTTTCTTCATTTATATTTCAAACGCTATCCCAAATGTCCCCTATACCCTCCCCCCACCCTGCTCCCCTGCCCACNCACTCCCACTTCTTGGCCCTGGCGTTCCCTTGTATGGGGCATATAAAGTTTGCAAGACCAAGGGGCCTCTCTTCCCAACAGGTTTTTTTCTTAATCCTTATGGTTCAGGGCTGAGACAGGGTTCAGATGTTTAAGAGACAGCCAGGGTTGGAACAAAGTAACAATCTAGAGCTGTCTGTCTAATACAAGAAGCCACTAATCACCGGGAGCTGCTTACATTTAAAACATGAAGCTGGCCGGGCATGGTGGCGCCTGCCTTTAATCCCAGCACTCGGGAGGCAGAGGCAGGTGGATTTCTGAGTTCGAGGCTAGCTTGGGAACATTTGGGAAACAGAAGCAGCAAGACCAGGAATTCCAGGCCTCACTGGGCTACAGGGGGTGAGGAGAGAGAGAGAGGAACAAAGCAACAGACTTGTGAGCTGAGGTGCAGAGAGGCAGGTTATGCAGGATGCGGAAGGCCTTGGGGGTTTCTAACGGAGAAAGGTGAGAGAGGAGAGAGAGACTGGGAGAGGGAAGTCCCACTTATGAGTAAGAGCTACCTGGTTGGAAAAAGGCCGCCAGAGGACAATAGTGAGCTCACAGAAGATTGTCAGGAATCTCAGGGTGTGGCTGCAACAAGACCCCTCAGGACTTTGCTGACAGCAGAGGACTCAGAACAGCAAGACAGTAACAGTCACCATCCACTCGGGACCAGACTGGGTGGCGGGCGGGTGCTGAGGAGGTGTCCTATTAAAAACACTCACTGAACTTGTCTTAGTTACTTTTCCATTGCTGAAGAGCTACCATGACCAGTTCCAGAGGGTTAGAGTCCATGACCATCATGGTGGGAAGTATGGCAGCAGGCAGGCAGGCAGGCAGGCATGGCGTTGGAGCAGAAGCTGAGAGCTCATATCTCAATCAACAAGCAGGGGGCAGAGAGAGCTAACTGGGGCTCAGTGTGGGCTTAATTTTATGTGGGTGCTGGAGAGCTAATCAGTCCCGTGCCTGCACAGCGAGCACATACCCAGCTGAGCCATCTCCACAGCACATTTTTCTTCTTTTCTTTTCTTTTCTTTTTTTTTTTTAAAGATTTGTTTACTTATTTCATGTTTGTGGGTACACTGTCACTGTCTTCAGACACACCAGAAGAGGACATCGGATCACATTACAGATGGTTGTGAGTCACCAATGTGGTTGCTGGGACTTGATCTTGGGACCTCTGGAAGAGCAGTCAGTGCTCTTAACCGATGAGCCATTTCTTCTTTTCTTATACAAGCTCGTGAGCACAGATTACAACATGAGGGCATTACAGAATTACCATGCAGCTATCCCTCCAGCTGCTTTAGGGTCACCTCATTTAAGCTGTTAGGAAGACCACAGACTCGCTTGCTCTGACCACTCCCTCACAGAATAGGGTGTTTAGGCAGCTCTGTCCTTTCGCAGATTTTTATGAATGTGGCCTTAAATTTAAATTTAAACTTAGTCTACTACAGTTTAGTTCTTAAATTTAATTATCTTAAATTAAGATAAATGCTTAGGAAACTTAAAAAAAATCACATGGAGTTACCCATAAGACAGTAAGTTCTGGTAAGTGATGTCTAGTGAACTGGCTATTCTGGATGTAGAGGTTTGAGGAACTGCTCTCCCAGTATGCTGGCCTGCAGTGACCTGATGACCAGCTGGCCTGCAGTGACCTGCTCGCGTGGAAACTGATAAGCTAGAGTTCACCAGCAGGGGCTAGTGGTAAAGACATATGACCCCTCTGCAAAACATATGACCCACAGAGATGTCCCCCCTGAAGGTCCAGCCGGGCCCCTGAACTGACCAACATTGTCAAAACTATGTCCACAGTCCCTGCTGCCTTTGGGGTCTCAGACACCTCCCACAGCTCTTAGGAAAGGGCTGAATACAATAATGAAAACGAAACCTGCATTTCCTGGTGGCCTGCAGTTACCCAGCCTGTCCACCTTTGCCTCACTAAACTCTCAACTCCTATGTCATCAGAGGAACTGAACTCTGCAGAGATCCCAGAAGCCAGCTGCCTAGGGCCTTGGGAGCCTCTGAAACGCAGAGATAACAAAGCCAGGAGAATGACCCAAATACCTGTGCTCCAGCCACACACAGCTCCAGCATAGCCTCTGGAACTCACCAACCTCATCTTAGAGTCTCTGTTTCCTGCCTGTGAAGACAGCATCTGCTAGAGACAGATCATCTCATAGACCAGGCTTCCACGACACCAGAAACCTGGCTAAGCTGGGTAGTACCAGCTGGGAGGTTTCTCTGTTGCTACAGTTAGCCTGGGACTGGCCCGGAGGTTCCATTTCCAACAAGGCTGAGCCAGGTACAACTCTGAATTTCCACAAGAACTCCCTGCCCTTCACTTCTCCACCCAGAGCTACTTTCTCCTCCAAAGCCTGGCTCTGGATAAGAGTGGGCCCTGCTCTAAAATGTCTTCCGAGCCCACCTGCCCCGTGTCCAGAGTTGCTCCAGAGGTGCTAGTCCACCTTCAAGCTCACTGAGATGCCTACCTTTCCACGTAGCAGTGAGACTATAGTGAAGGACACAGCTTTTATTTTACTTTTATTATTATTGTAGTAGTAGTAGTTGTTGTTGTTGAGTACTGTGTATATGTATGAAGAGAAGATATCACATGTGCCAAGGTCAGGCCCTTACCTAATGAGCCTGTGCCATGATTGGGCCCTTACCTAGTGAGCCATCTTAACAGCTGTGGGCCACAGCTTCGTAAACCTTGGGTTAGATATTATCTTACAATGTAATATGGGCACTGCAAGAACACTTAGCAATGGTAAAAATTTCTAAACCCAGCCAGTTGTGGTAGGGCATGCCTTTAATTCTGGTACCCTGGAGGCAGAGGCAGGCAGATAGATCTGTGTGAATTCAAGGCTAGCCTGGTCTACATAGTAAGTTCTAGAACAGCCAAGGCTATGTAGAGAAACTCAAGAGGAAGGAAGGAAGAAAGGGGGGGGAGGGGAAGGAAGGAAGGAAGGAAGGAAGGAAGGAAGGAAGGAAGGAAGGAAGGAAGGAAGGAAGGAAGGAAGGAAGGAAGGAAGGAAGGAAGGAAGGAAGGAAGGAGAAAGGAAAGAAAAGGTTTCTAAGCACACCTTGACCAAAAAATAATTTAAAATAAAACATATAACAGCAGTGCTCACCCGTATCCCTCATGAGAGTCTTCACTGAAGCCTTGGTTCTGAGCACACAACACACACACCTTGTACCATGCTTGTGGTCATGCCAAGCAAAACCCACAACACTGCCTCAAACAACTGGGCTCAGATTCAAGACTACTGAATGCTGGAGACCCCTGGGTTTTTGTTTTTGTTTTTAACGTACATACAATGTTTTCTGGTCTTCTAGAAAACATTAATAATTCCTATTACTTTCTTACTGTCACTCCTCAGCATGCAAGTGTTGTGGGGCATCCACCAGAGAAGACAGCTCAGACATGGGGTTAAGTCAATAGGAAGTCTTTATTAGCTGGGCAGCAGCCACACTGGGTGTTTAGGATCCCAGGGGAGCACCACGCCTTTCTCGGGGCGAGAAAGTAAGCTTTTAAGAACAAAAATCTGAGCCGGGCAGTGGTGGCATACACTTTTAGTCCCAGCACTTTCGAGGCAGAGGGAGGTGAATATCTGATTTTGAGGTCAGCTTGGTCTATAGGGAGAGTTCTAGGATAGCCAGAGCTACACAGAAAAACTTTATCTTGAAAAACAAACAAACAAAACAAAATCATGTCCTAGGTTATTGAGAACAGTTATAGAGAAGCAGAACCACAGAAGGCAAAAAGCAAGGTTAATATATTTAGAGGCTTTCCTGGAACTACGGACTTAGATGGATTAGGTCCTTTTGGCTGGTGCTGTTGTCGACATGCTGAGTGTTGCATCGCGGAGTCAGCCGTGCTAAGGTCTGCCCTGTTACAGTAAATACTGGACTAAATACTGGACTAGTACGTCTTGAGATTGTATTGTGTTTACATGTTTCATCTTAATAACTGTGGTTTGGGTTGCTGACTTGAATTTCATCTTTAAAATGTTTAATTTTGATTTAAGATTAGGACAGAATTTCCTATGGTTTCTAAAATGGCCCTAGACATCCTTCTGATATTTCACACTGTGTACTTAAGTGAAATAGAATTCTCAACACTGATGGTTCTAAAATCAAAATACTGAACAACTCTGCAAAAATGTTGTTCTCTATCCTACTGTATCGAATACTCAGCCAAGCCTTAATTATCCAGGTAAAACTAAAGCATGCCTATTTCGGAAGGCAAATTTCCTTTCATCTTCAATAAATGGTAAAAACAAAAAAACAAAAAATGCAAAACAATATAAAATAAAAAAGTGTAAAAAACTTATTTTTTGATCTCACTGTGTAGCTGTGTAGCTCTGGCTAGCCTGGAACTTGCTATGTAGACCAGGCTAGTTTCCTACACACAGAGCCCTGCCTGCCTCTGCTTTCCAAGTGCTGAGATTGAAGACATGCTCCACCAGGACTAGTTAAAGTAAATTCCTTTGTGGACTATTATCAGTAAATATTTAACTTACCCCTTTATATACTTACATGCCCAAAGTCACGTATAATTTTCAGAGGCAAAAAGAGCCATGACTAGAGATGCACCGAGTGCCCTCAGGCACAGGCTGGCTCCCTGCCCTACAGCCCCACTTCAGAGGCACAGGGACAGTGCCCTGTCCTTCCTCAGGGATGCCAGACCATGCACCCAGTGCTAGCTTGAACCACATGGACACAGTAATGACTTGGATTCTTTCTCCATGCTTCTAAGACTTCAAACTTGGCAGGTTTCAAAGCCCGAGCTCCTCCCTGGCTCCTTGGTCCCTCCTCCTTCCCAGCTTCCCCCACTCCAGGTTCACAGAACCAAGATTCCCTGCCTCAGATACAGCTGACCCAGTTCTCAGACAAAGGCTTCCCTGTGGGCAGGTCTGTGTGCGGCCAGCCCATGCTCCTCAGGGCCAGATTTCAGTGAACAGCACCAGGCACTTAAGCCCACCCAACACAGCTGTACCCTGTTGTACTCACCAGGGTCTACTGACTCCCTGTCTTTACCTAAGTACTGTCACTATAGATCCTGCCAGGCTATGTCTCCTGGCCACTTACGCCCACAGCCAATTGGCCCATTGAGCTTTGGCGGTCTCACCGACCACTATTTACAAGGCTCAGGATCACCCATGAAGAAAAAGGCACCCACTACCTGCCTGCCTTTGCCAGAAAGATTTTGCTTCTAAGGTCTCTATTTGTCAACCCAGTCCAAATCTATACACACACACACACACACACACACACACACACACACACACACACACACAGAGAGAGAGAGAGAGAGAGAGAGAGAGAGAGAGAGAGAGAGAGAGCAGACTAACCAGTCTGCTCCATTATTACTGTTCTGACTTCAACATCACATCACAGTTCTTACCTTAGGTTCTGCTTCTTCCATACAGCCCTCCTCGACTGCTCCCTGCTAACTGCAGCTTCTCTTTGTCTACCCACCTCCTGGAGTGTGTGTATAGCCGCCCTCACTAGCTAAGAAGAGGCAAGGAGTATTCCTTCCCAAAGAGAGGCTACAGAGAGAGACAGGGAACCCACTCCTACCTGTTCCCCAGAGCCTGCCCTCCTGTCCAAAAAAAAAAAAAAAAACCCTCCTGGACACTTGATCCTAGCACACCGTCCCTCCCCCGCAGCTTGTGCAGCTCTCAGGAGCATGGACAGCCAGGCTCCTTAGGCTACAGTAAGATTTTTCTCCCAGGATCCACCACTGGGCTAGGCTCATGAACAATAAATGTGACACAAAGAACTAGACCTCAGTAGCTCTGATTCCAGGGTCCAAATTCATCAAAACCTACCTGCACCTTTAAGTTACAAGGCCAGTCTTGGGCCCACTCACCTGTTTCTCCCCATCGTCTCATGGTCCTTGACTACCACGAGAAGTTCTGAGCTCTGGTCTAGAGGAATACCTTTGAGGTCCCACTCAAAGCCCTGGATGAAAAGAAGAGAAGGCAATTCAACCTGTGGCCCCAGGATACTGAGCAGACATCCAGAATGGTTCTAGGGGATGAGCATGTAGCTTGGTAGGTGGACTGGTGGATAAATGGATGGATGGATGGATGGGTGGGTGGGTGGATGGATGGATGGGTGGGTGAATGGATAGGTGGGTGGGTGGGTGGGTGAATGGATGAGTGTATGGGTAGATGGTTGGATGGATGGATGGATGGATGGATGGATGGATGGATGGATGGATGGATGAGTGGATGGGTGGAGTGGATAATGGATGCTGTACTAGTTAGTTTTAGATCAACTTGACACAAGCTAAAGTCATTGGAGAGGAAGGAGCCTCAATGAAGAAAATTCCTCCATGAAATCTGACCGTAGAAAAGCCTATAGGGCATTTTATTAATTAGTGATTGATGTGGGAGGGCCCAGTCCATTATGGGTGGGGCCACTGGGCTGGGTTCTATAAGACAGCAGGCTGAGCGAGTCAGTAGCAGCACTCCTCCTTACCCGCTGCACCAGTGTCTGCCTCTAGGTTCCTGTCCTTATTGAATTCTGACTTCTTTCAATGATGAACAATGTTGTGGAAGTATACACCAGATAAATCCTTTCCTCCCCAAGTTGCTTTTGGTATTTCATCACAGTGATGGTAACCCTGACTAGTTACTAGTCACTAGTTACTAGTAACTCTAGTTGCTAGTAACTCTAGTAGATGAGTGAGTATGTAGATGGGCGGTTGGGTGGGTGAGTGAATTAGTAGGTGAGTAGTAGATAGAAGGCGGATGACTGAATGTGGGTGGTATGGAGGGGGGATGAGTGGGTAGATGAATGATATATGGATGGGTGGACACTTGGATAAAAGGTAGATAGCTAGGATGGCTACAGATGATAGGTGGGTAGATGAATGGCTAAGTAAATGGATAGATAGGTGGATGGCTAGGTAGATAGATGATAGATATGTAGATGGATAGATTAGCAAATAGGTGGGTGTGTGAGTGGATGGACAGATTGATGGATTTGTCTGAAGATGGGTAGATGCATGAATGAGTGAATGGATGGGTGGGTGAAAGGGTGAATAGATGAGTGAAGAATAGAGAGGTGGGCCAGGCGTGGTAGCACATGCCTTTAATCCCAACACTCGGAAGGCAGAGGCAGGCAGATTTCTAAGTTCGAGGCCAGCCTGGTCTACAAAGTGAGTTCCAGGACAGCCAGGGCTACACAGAGAAAACTTGTCTCAAAAAAAAAACTAAAAAAA
>NC_034591.1:101051129-101058832 GCF_900095145.1 Mus pahari | reverse complement strand
GTCTAAAGACAGCTACAGTGTACTTACATATAATAAATAAATAAATAAATAAATAAATAAATAAATAAATAAATAAATCTAAAAACAAAACAAAACAAAACAAAACAAAAACCATGAGGGAGTGCTACAGAGAGGAGGCAGCCTTGACCTGTGAGAAGAGAGCAGGCAGGCAAGGGAGAGCTGGCTGGCCAGAGCTGGACAACAGAGAAAAACAAAACAAAAGCAAGCATCTATCCTTTCCGCATACCCTGTGGGGCAGGGTCTCAGGATAGAGTGGATCCCTGCCCTTCTGAGAAAGCTGCCCCTCGTGTCGGCCCCCTGCAGAGGCAGAAGGAACAGAGAAATGAGAGGGAAAAGGAACTGGTACAGTACCTCATTCCACACGGGGTTCACACTGTTCTTGATGACTTTGGTTCTCTTCTTTACCCCTGCGGGAGAAAAGGAAGACAAGAGTGCATACTCATGGCAGTGGGGCATCCACCCTGCCAACGGGCTCCCCTGTAGAGACCTCCCTCTGGGCTCAGCTCCAAGGGAGAGTTCACAAAACCAGCCTGGCCTCACCACCACCCAGGAATGCCCAGAGGCTGTCATTCTTCTCTCTTGGCTTTGGGGGCCACTAAACAACAGTGTGACCAAAAGAATGTCTTTTGAAAGAAAATCTCCAACAACATGGTAGTATGTGCCTTTAATCCCAGCACTTGGGAAGCAAACAGGTGTACTTCTGTGAGTTTAAGGCCAGCTTGGTCTATATAGAGAGTTCCAAGCCAGTCAGAAGACTGTTTCAAAGAAGAGGGGGAAGAAGAGGAGGAGGAGAAGGAAGAGGAGAAGGAGGAGGAGGAGGAGGAAGAAGAAGAAGAGGAGGAGAGGGAGGAAGAAGAGGGGGAGGAGAACGAGAAGGAGGAGGAAAAGGAGAGGGAGGAATAAGGGAAGGGGGAGGAAGAAGAAGAGAAGAAAGAAAGAAAAGGAAAGGAAAGAAAAGAAGAGAAAATGCTGAAGCTGACTCCTCATTAATTGTGTCCTCATGGTCATTGTCTTCCTACCCCTTTATTCCCCCAGATCCTCTGCGCACCCCCTCCCTGCACTATGCTGCAGGTTAGCCCAGCCCCCACTATGTTAAGCAAGTACTCTACCAGTGACTTGCATCTCCAGCCTCTTTCTGACTTTTCAGACCTCTAGTGAACATGAACCCTTCCGTGGGGCTGGGATGCAGCTCAGTTGGTAGAGTGCTTACCTAGTATGTAGGAGACAGAGGCAGGAAGATCAGCAGTTCAAGGCCATCCTTAGCCACAAGGTGAGTTTGAGGCCAGCCTAGGATACTTGGGTAACTGTCTTAAACAATTTTTTGTTTGTTTGTTTGGTTGGTTGGTTTGGTTTTCTGAGACAGGGTTTCTCTGTATAGCCCTGGCTGTCCTGGAACTCACTTTGTAGACCAGGCTGACCTCGAACTCAGAAATCCGCCTGCCTCTGCCTCCCAAGTGCTGGGATTAAAGGCGTGTGCCACCATGCCCAGCTTGTCTTAAACAATTTTTTAAATGATAAAAATAAAATTAACAGCCGGGCTTGGTGGCACACGCCTTTAATCCCAGTACTTGGGAGGCAGAGGCAGGCGGATTTCTGAGTTCAAGGCCAGCCTGGTCTACAAAGTCAGTTCCAGGACAGCTAGAGCTATACAGAGAAACCCTGTCTCATAAAACAAACAAACAAACAAAACCAATAATAATAAAATAAATAAATAAAATAAAATTAACAAACAAAAATGAATAATCTTCCAAGAAGATCATTTTTAAATCTTTTAAAAGATTTTTCTTAAAAAAACAAAACAAAACCTCTATGTATTGTATTATCACATTTGCATAAAATGTCCAGAGCAAGCAAATCCATAGATTCTGGGTTCCCAGTGGAGTATGGAGAAGGTAAAACTGGGAGTGGTTGATAGCTATGAGTTTGTGGGACAATGCTCTTGAATCAGATCATAACTGATGTTCAATATTTAACCCCAAATCACCTAGCATTCACTTCATTTGTCCTGTGACACTAGGGATTGTATCTGGGGTTGTCCTAAAGTTAGGCAAGCACCCTATTGCTGAGCTACAACTGAGTCCCCCCCCCCAGCCTATTTTTCTATTTTTTTTTTAATTTTGAGATAAGATCTCACTCAGTGTTACAGGCTGACCTTGAACTCGCTCTAGAACTTCAGCTACTCCTGCCTCAGCTTCTCATTACAGATCTATGCCACCTTTAACCTTCACTGGTTAAAATGATGGATTTGATCGTTTGCCTTTCTCACTGAGACCTAGGAAGGGTTTATGGGAAACAAGCAGACTCAGATAGTCCTATCTGGCTTATGAAGCTGAAGGAAAGAGGTGGCTTCAGGGTAGACAACTAGAACTAACCCTGTGACTTCTGAGAACTGACCCATGTGACCATAGGTAGCAAGCAGCTACAGCAACTGTGGAGCAGGGAGCACTAAGGTCCAGGTGCCTAGTCCTAGTGCAGTGGGTGACTGAGCCTTGAAGGAAAGATTGCATAGAAGATGCCCAGGGAGAACTGCTTCTAAGGATGGACACTAGAGTATATGGGCAGGCTATCTTCATAACAAAGTTGATCTGGCTTGCAACTCTGGGCTCTGTGGGAGCAGGCAGGTCTGCTCCTCTCTCAGTGTGATCCCCAGACAGAAGCCACAGTAGGTGGACAGCATCAGAGTGAGGAGGGCCCCACCAGGTGGTCCCACAAAGACATCTGTAACTACAGAGAAAAGCAGCCTTGGAGGAAAGGGCCATAGGCACTGATAAAGCTAGGTATGGCCACTCTGTTCAGACAGGGGCATGGATGACTATACCTGCCCCACTTTCCTAGGGAGCATCACAAACACAGTGTCTGATTACACAAGAGTGGAAGGGAAGGAGTCAGCCAACCTAGGAGCTGTCACCTCAGACAGGTCTTCAGTCCTTCCCATACAATACATAAGATTCTCTAATGAGAAGCCTGTGGTCTCCACCAGACTGCATGAACCATGAAATCTCCTCTAAGACCTGGAGCATGTTCCTGGAGCGGAGCCCCGAGTCCTCCAGAGTTGACCTGTGGCTGGGCTTAGCCAGGTTCCTACTTGTTTAGACTGCTCACATTTCCCTAGATAATGTGGAAGAGGGTGGACCCCCCCCAACCCCCTCCCTCCTGGTTGTAAATCCCTGAGGTTGGGAAGTTGGTGGGCTCTGCAGATACCTAAAGTGCCACCAACTGTTCATGTTCAATCTCAGTCTTCTGGGTCCCAGAATGTCACTCTTGTAAGTTACAGAGGGTTTAGAAACTGAAACTGAAGATGTAAAAATCGTATTTAGTCATCAATGTAGCTGAGCAAGGCTGTCATGCCAGAACTCGGGAGGCAGAGGGAGAAAAATTAGTTCTAGACAGCCTGGGCCTGTGTCAAAGCAAAATTGGTAATCAATCTAAAACAATGGTAAGGAGCTGAAGAGATTGCTCAGCAGTTAAAAGCATGTACTGCTCTTTCAGAGGACCCAAGTTCTGTTCCCAGCACCTACATCAGGCAGCTCCCAACCACCTGTAACTCTGACTGCAGGGGATAGGACGCCCCCTTCCAGTCACTAAGCACAACTGCATTCACATGCATATACTCCGATGCAGATACACACTGGAGAAACATGTAATCAAAATAAGTGAAAATAATAAAAATAAAAATAAATACTTAAATAATAAGAAGCCAAATACACATTAGCATCAGAGACATATTTATGTGGAAAATAACTTGCACTACAAGGAAAAACTAAAAGTGTTATTTTACATTTTTGCAAACCTCTGTAATGCTTGGCTGAGTGGCTATATTTGCTCCTGTGTTTATGTATTCATTGATGGTTTGTTTTGATTAATATCTATGAAGAAAATCTAGGCAGATAGATAGCTTTAAGTAAACAAGGCATATGTTTTAGTGAACTTGCAGGTAATTTTAAACAGTCCTTGAAATTACATGTATACTCAACAGATGGTAGGTTTAAACTGTTTTTTAAATGTTGTGATGTGTATTCTAAAATTAGGTTAATAAACATTTTTGTTTTGTTAAGTTAAACTTAGTTATTCTATCTTGCTCTCTGAAATTAATCTCTTACCTACTCATGATTCTGTAGCATCTACATTTGAAAAATTTGATGCAATGAGTTAAACAGATCTTCCAAATGTTGAAGTATTTCTTACATAATAACCCCCAATTTATTAATATCACCATCTGTCTCCTTGGGAAAGCCTACCTAGGAAGAAGCTGAGAGAGACAGGTTTCTAAAATTTCATCTTATCTTTGCTTGAAAAGCAAACTTCCCGATTAGCAACAAATGATAAATATCCATGAACCATCCATGAACCAGGCAGGCTGGTAAATTTTTAAAATAAAGCTGCCAAAATCTTCAGTCTAAACAATCAATTTGCCAGTCTTTTCTTCCATTAATACAGTATCTTGTGAACATAAGCTAACCAATGGCTGGTATAGCTTATGTCTTAGTGAGGGTTTCTATACCTGTAACAAAACACCGTGACCAAAAGCAACTTAGGAAGGAAGGGCTTACTAGCTGACAACTCTCAGGTCACACTGCCTCACTGAGGGGAGTCAGGGCAGGCACTTGGAGGCAGGAAATAAAGCAGAGACCATGAAGGAACACTGCTTACTAGCTTGCTCCCCTTGGCTTGCTCATTCCACTTCCTCATACAGCCCAGGATCATCTGCCCAGGGGTGTCACCAGCTCTGTGAGCCAGGCCCTCCCACATCAGTCATTAGTCAGGAAAATGCACCCTCAGACTGGCCAACCTTGTCAATCTCTTAAAGGCATTTTCTTAATTAATATTACCTCTCCCCAGCTATGTTCAGGTGTGTGTCAGTCTGACCAAACCCAACAGGGACAGTTTGTAATGCAAGTGGTCACGCTCTGCTTGGTTTTCCATAGTCACCACTTGTGGGGTTAGAGGCCAGCCTGGTCTACAGAGTGAGTTCCAGGACAGCCAGGGCTATACAGAGAAACCCTGTCTCAAAAAAACCAAAAAAAAAAAAAAAAAAAAAAAAAAAAAAAAAAAAAGACTCATTCACACACAAACAACTATTGAAAAAACAAGAGGAATACCATAGATGTATGTGAGCATCAGAGCCTGTGGTGATGTCAGGGAGCAGCAGTGGTGGCTTCCCCTGAGTGCAATCAGCAAGACAAACAAACGGCAAATGCCAACTCGCCAGCTCAACTCAACAACTCGGTGAAAAGGGTGAATTGTTTAACATGACAGTGGATATTGTTCTGTCCATGTCAATTGACCCCAAGAGTCTTGGGAAACTCATTAAGATTTCAGCATCCTCTCGAGAAAAAAAAAAAAGATTTCAGCATCCAAAAAACAAAAAGGTTGGGCAGCAGGTGGTTTCACACCTTTAATCCCAGAACTTGGGAGGCAGAGGCAGGAGAAGCTCTGAGTTCGAGGCCAGCCTAGTCTACAGAAGCAGGTTTCAGCACAGCCAGGGCTACACAGAGAAACCCTGATTCGAAAAAGAAGGAAAATAAATCTCAGCCTCACTTTGCTCATTTGTAAGATCACAATAACTCTACAATAATTAAGTGAGACAGCATGTGCGAGGTACCCAGCTGCCCTCGGGCTCATAGTTACATTTGCCCCGCCCACCCCCTCCGAAGCTATTCTGATGCACCTATCCACGTCTGTGAACTGTCTAGTGACCTCCCCCGGCACCCCTCATACAAACTTCCTGGGTGTCCCATCTCCCCTGAGGGTGACAGAGATAGCTGTCCCCTCGTTCCCAAGACAGCTGGGCCACAAGCCTGGGGCAGCAGCTCACAGCGAGCTTCCCTATCCACTGACCAGGCTGTGGTTTTTCTTTTCTTTTCAGAGAACAGACACCACACCTCTGGCGTAGTAGCAACCCTTATTCATAATGAGGCGTCCTCACAGACCCTTTTCTTTCTGAAGTTGCTGTGAGTTAGCTTCCTCCCCAGGGAACAGAAGCACTGTTCTTGAGCTCCCCACAACCTTTCTTACTGGCATGGGACAGTTCAGGTAAACGGAAAGATCAAAGAAGGCACCATGGGGCCAGAGGTACTCTGGAAAAGACACCAGTTGTCTTCTCAGTGCTGGCCCAGGCCTGCCTTGTGTAAACTGCTGGTCTCTTCTTTGGTTCCAAGGGAGCTGGATACTGTTTTTTTGGTTTTTTGGGGTTTTTTTTTGTTTTTTTTTTTTTAAGATTTATTTATTTATTTATTTATTTATTTATTTATTTATTTATTTATTATATGTGTATACACTGTAGCTGTCCTCACACACTCCAGAAGAGGACATCAGATTTTTGTTACAGATGGTTGTGAGCCACCATGTGGTTGCTGGGATTTGAACTCGGGACCTTTGGAAGAGCAGTCGGTGCTCTTAACCACTGAGCCATCCCACCAGCCCCCTGAACACTGTTTTTTAAGTCATTTGATAGGGACCTAGTTCAGGGGCAAAGCACTTGTCACACAAGCCTAGAGACATGTGTTTGGATCTCCAGCACCCATGCGAATGGCTGGATACATTAATAGTCTCAATCCCAGCTCCCCTGCCAGGAGATGGATGGTGGACACGGGACAGTTATCAGAAGCTCAAAGGCAGGTAGCCTGGCATATGAAGACTGACACCTGGGTTGTCCTTTGACATCTATAAGCATGTGGTATTGTGTCCTTAAAGAGATGGGCACCTTCTAGGCCTCAGCTGCCCAGCGGTGCACTGACCTGTGTCCACTGTAGGGTTTTGACAAGACAGGAGATGAAAGCTAAGTGTCCACTCCCCTCCCCTATCACAAACCTGCTTCCGGCGGCTCCAGAAGCAACATGGAACATTCTACATACTGCCCTTCTTGAGTGGCCCACTAGAAAATTCATTTCCTGGTGACATAATCAGGCAATGTGCGTGACAGCCCTGGGCTAAGTGCCTTTCTAACCATTTTCTACTTCCTGTATTCCCTGAAGATGAAGACCACAGAGGACCATAGTGGAATGTTATGAAGTCTTGACTCAGAGGGTAAACTCTCGGTCAGTCCTGGGGAGCTTGGGAGGAGCCACTTGTGGGACTACAACCCCAAGGAAGAACAAGAGACAAGGAGACACTGGGCTCAATGATAACGTGCTTCCTGCTCAAGCAGAAGGAGCTGAGTCCTATAGCATGTAAAAAGTCAGGTATGGTGCATGTAACCTTAGTGTGGGGGAAACAGAAACGCATTTCCTTAGGGCTTGCTGGCCAGCCAGCCTAACAGAATAGGTGAGTCCTAGGTTCTAGTGCAAGAGACCCTGTCTCAAAAACCTAGGTGAACAGTTTGTGTGTTTGTATGAATAATATACATAGAAATGCAAACTTTTGTTTAAAGGAAAGGAATGGTCACTCAGCTTATCATGTGACTGACAGGCACCTAAATAAGAGAAGGCACCTTGCCAACCCCATGCCTGGCCTTGGGAAATGTGTCCTTTCATCTAATAATCTCCAAAGTGCACACAGTTCCTGCTGAGGGGATAGTGCTGGAGGGCCCCATAGATGCATCTATAGATGCATTCAGTACCCACGATAGCTATAGGGAAGCCTGGGTCTCATTCATTCACTGCATAGCTCTGCCAATCACACACGCACACGCACACGCACACACTAGAAGGGGAAGAGAAGAGAAGAGAAGAGAGGAGGGGAGG
>NC_034591.1:101037518-101051012 GCF_900095145.1 Mus pahari | reverse complement strand
AGAGGAGAGGAGAGGAGAGGAGAGGAGAGGAGAGGAGAGGATGACATGAAGAGAGGGAGGGAGGCAGGGAAGGAATGACTCTGGGTGCTGGGAACCTGGATCACAGAAGCAGAGGAAGATGGTAGTTGCTAGGGTTGGGGAGAAAGAAGTGGAAGTGTTCCCTGAGTGTGGAAGTCTGGAAAGTGTTCTAGAGGAGCAAGCTGCTGACAACTGCACAACTGTCTGGTAGGGTTTCTTTTGTTTTCTTGGGGTTTAGTTTTTGTTTGTGGGTAGAACTTGCTGGTTGTTTTTTTTGGGGGGGGTTGTCTTTTTAGAGGGAGAGTGCAAGCTAAGGAAGACACTAGGGACTGACTGCATGCTAAGCACACACTATCCCCCTGAGCTACCCCCTCCAAGACCCCTGGATGTACTTAATAATATCGCACTGAACTCAGAGATCAGCCTGCCTCCACCCCGAGCGCTGGGATTAAGAAATGTGCCATGGGTCTGGAAAGATGGCTCAGTGGTTAAGAGCACTGACTACTCTTCTAAAGGTCCTGAGTTCAAATCCCAGCAACCACACGGTGGCTCACAACCACCTGTAATGAGATCTGATGCCCTCTTCTGTGTCTGAAGACAGTAACAATGTACTTACATATAATAATAAATAAATCTTTAAAAAATGTGCTACAACACCCAGGCCATGAATATATTTAATACCACCAATATTATTTAGTTAGTTAATTGATTTATTTATTTTGATTTTTCAAGACAGGGTTTCTCTGTGTCACAGAGCCTGGCTGTTCCAGACTTGCTTTGTAGACCAGGCTGGCTTTGAACTCACAGAGAGATTAAAGAGGTGTGTCACTGCTCCAAGCCCTTAATATCACCAAGTTTAATACTTAAAGTTGGTTAAAATGGCTGTGTGGTGCCACATGACTTTAATCCCAGCACTAAGGAAGCAGAGGCAGTAGAGCTCTGTTACAGGCCAGCCTGGTCTACAGAGCAAGTTCCAGGAAAGCCAAGACTGCTAAACAGAAAAACCCTGTCTTGAAAAACAAAATAAAAATTTTTTAAAAATGTGTAAGATGATGTAGTGGTTTGAATAGATATGGCTCCCATAGACTCATGTTTTGAAATGCTTGGCCCATAGGGTATGGCTTTACTAGGGTAGGTGTGGCCTTGTTGGAGAAATTGTGTCACTGTGGAGACAGTGTTTGAGGTCTTATATATGCTCAAGCTTTGCCCAGTGTGACAGACAGTCTCCTTGCTGCCTGTGAATTAAGATGTAGAACTCTCAGCTCCTTCTCCAGCACATGTCTGCCTGGAAGCTGCCCTGCTTCCTGCCCTGATGATAACGGACTAAACCTATAACACCTAAGTCAGCCACAATGAATATTTTCTTTTATAAGAATTGCCATGGTCATGTTATCTCTTCACAGCTTTGAAATCCTAAAACAGATCATAAATTAAGCCAGGCATGATAGCACACAGCTACAATCCCAGGATTTAGGTAGCAGAGGCAGAAAGATTACTGTAAACTCAAAACTACCCTGAGTTAGAGACCAGCCAGGCCTACACAGCTAAACCTTGCACCCACATGCGCCCCAAAAAGTAGAAGAGATAAACTTTCTACAATATGCATCTTATTACAAGATGGTGAGGAAGCAGGCAGTAGGCCTGGGACTACGGGCCAGTGTCAGGGTGGACTGAGGGGGGGAAAAGTTTCTAAGGAAACACATGGTTAGCTACTGAGAACCCCACCTAGAGAGGAAGCAGAGACCGGCAAGGGCAGGGAGACCGTATTGATTTGTATTTACTGTCAACCTGACAAGGTCTAGAATCACCCTGGATACAAATTTCTGGACATGTCCAAGTATTTTCTGGATTAGACCGATTGAAGAAGACTTACCCTCGCTGCCCAGTGGTATAAAAAGGAGATTTCTAGCTCAACATTTTATCTCTGTCCACTTCCTGATCTCTAACTCAGTGTGGCCAACCACCTCAAGACCTGGTGGCCACGACTTCCCTGCTGTGATCACTTGTAGTCTCAAATGGTGAGCGGAAACGCCCTTACATTGTCAGTTCAGGGGAGGGTCATGGCTGCTATCGCCCCTGAGTCAGGTGCTGAACTCTGTGGCTCAGAAGCCGCAGAGCTTCTAATACCACAGGAGCCTCTGGGCTCATCCCACAAGCATCTGCTGTGGGCTTGTTACATGTCACAAGTCAAAAAAGTAATAAGAATCCCAGTGTCAGTAGACCACTGACGATAGAGGGAAGAAAGACAACCCTGAACCTGATGAGGAAAAGCCATTGTCTGTCTAGGGACCCAAGCCCAGGCGTCAGGAGACCTGTATACGTCTGTCACCTACCTCACCAGCAAAGCATCACCCTTCCCACCTTCAGTCGCCCCTCCTCATGCGTCTAACCCTCATGTGTCTAATCATACAGCTCAGCTGGGTGATGGTTACCATGGCTGCCATGGAGTGCACTCAGAGAGAGACGCTCTTCGAAGTAAGATGTCCACTTGGCACTGGAGAAGATAGTCCTATGCAAACTGTCCTGTTGCTTCTTTAAGGCAGTCTCATGTGGTCCAGGCTGGCCTTGAACTCTTGAGTTCCTGCTGTCCCTGCTTTGCACTTCCTTGGGTTATAAGCAAGCGTCACCACACTCAGCCCTATGCAAGTTTTGTCAACTGAAGAGACAGACAAGGGGCTTGGTAAAGAAAATTGGTTGCTCTTCCAGAGGACATGGGTTTGATTCTTAGGACCCAGACAGTGGCTCACAAAATCTGTAACTCTAGATACAGGGGAACCAATGTCTACCACTGGCCTCCAGGGATACCAGACATACATATGATTCACAGACATATTTTCAGGCAAACATGCATGCACATAAACAGTTTTTAAATGAACTGAAACACCCATGACAAGATGTTATTGTTCTTAATATGTAAAATTCTTGTAACTAGCTTTAAAAAACAAATACTACCCACCTCCAAAGGAGCAATTAAAAAGGTAACTCAGTGAGAAATAAATGTTATAGTTAATCTTGAAATGTCATTAATACTACTTTTTTTTTAAAGATTTATTTATTTATTTTTAAGATTTATTTATTTATTATATGTAAGTACACTNTAGCTGTCTACAGACACTTCAGAAGAGGGCGTCAGATCTTGTTATGGATGGTTATGAGCCATCATGTGGTTGCTGGGATTTGAACAGTCGGGTGCTCTTACCCACTGAGCCATCTCACCAGCCCAATACTACTTCTTAAGACAGGATCTCAGGTAATGCAGGCTGACCTTGAACTCCCCATGTAGCTCAGAATGCCCTTGAATTTCTGATCCTCCTGCCTCTACCTCCCAAGACCTGGGATTATGGGTCTGAACCACCATTCCTGGTTTTATGCAGCGCTGGGCATGAACCCCTACACCTCATACACACTAGGCAAGCACCTCACCACCTAAGTTCTATCTCCCAGCTCAACAAATGCTATTTGAACCTCAAGAGATAGTTAGAGATTTGAAGATATTAAGAAAATAAGCCGTCAAACATGGCTGACAGAAGGTAGTGATGGTGTAGACTTCCGGAAGGGCAAGTGGGAAACTCAGCAAAGCTGCAGATGTGGCCACAGCCACACTGCTCCTGGAACTCACCCAAAGAAAGTGGGCAGTTAAACACGCAGGCAAAGATCACCCACTGGGAGTCTTCAGGTTGACAGTATGACTTAAGAATTGGTTATCAGTATTTTAGTGTGACAGAGAGCCAGGCACACTAAAAACAGGCCTGTAAAACCAGCAAGTGGGAAACTGAGACGGAAGACTCATAAGAGTTCAAGACCAGCCTGGGCTACATAACAAGACCCTACCTCAAAAAAAAAAAAAAAAAAAAAAAAAAGAAAAGAAAAGAAAAGAAAGAAAGAAGAAAAGCGATATGATCTAACTGCTCATCTTAAGAGAGTTGGTTGAATTAATTACTGTACATCCACCAAATAAAACGCTCTGCAGACTTTCTAAAGAGCTGTGCAGAAGAATAAGTACCAACACAGAAAGTACCCTTGGCTTATTTCTTTCATTTTATATTTTATTACCTGTTTTTTTAATTGAAGATAGATTTCGGGGGCTGGAGGGATGGCTCAGTGGTTAAGAGAGCTGGCTGCTCTTCCATAGAACCCAGGATCAGTTCCCAGCACTCACATGGCAGCTCACAACTGTCTGCAACTCCAGTTCCAGGGGAACTGACACCCTCACACACACATACATGGAGGTAAAACACCAATGCACATGAAATAAAAATAAATAAAATGGATTTTTATACAATATATTTTGGTGACTGTTTTCACCACCCCTGACCCCTCTGGACCCTCCATACTTCCCCACCCCCCTGTCCTGGCTAGTTTTATGTCAGGTTGACACAAGCTAGAGTTGCCTGAAAGGAGGAACCGTAATTAATAAAATTCCTCCATGAGACACAGCTGTAGGGCATTTTTTAAAATTAGTGATTGATGTGAGAGGGTCCAGCCCATGATGGGTGGTGCCATCCCTAGGCTGGTGGTCTTGGATTCTATAGGAAAGCAGGCTGAGCAAGCCATGATGAGCAAGCCAGTAAGCAGCACTCCTCCATGGCCTCTGCACCAGCTCCTGCCTCCAGGTGCCTGCCTGCTCTGTTTGAATTCTTGTCCTGACTTCCTCCAGTGACAGACCACAATGTGAAAGTGTAACCCTTTCCTTCCCAACTTGCCTTTTGCCATAGTGTTTCACCACAGCAATAAAAACCCTAAGATGCTATCCAAATCCACAGCCTTTCTCTCTCCCTCATTATAAAATAAACAGGCATCTAAAAAAATAAAACAAAATACAACAAACAAACCAGACAGAATAGGACAAAACAAATAGGATAAAAAGAACCAAGAAAAACACACAGGAAACACAGACAGACACAGAGACTCACACTTGCACTCACACACACAAAAATCCAATAAAAATCACAAAACTGGAAACCATAATGTATAAACAAAAGATATACATAAATCGTGTGTGTGTGTGTGTGTGTGTGTGTGTGTATCTCCCAGGTAAAGCATTATAAGACAAAAAAAAAAATCTCCAAAAATACCACTAAGTTTGTTTTGTGTTGGTCATCTAGAGCTGGACCTAGGGTCTGTTCTTAAGTGTGGCTTGCAAACACACTGAGACTGTATTAGAGAAAACTAATTTTCCTTTTGTGAGTGGTTGGAGGTAACTTCTGGATTAGGGACAGGGCTTATTCCCACTTCCCCTCTGGGTTTCCATCTGGCTTAGGCCTGTGTGGCCCCTCTGCATGCTGCCTTGGCTTATTTTAAATATGCAAACTTTCTGGGGTTCCCTAGAGAAGAAGGTAGAGAGTCTGGGAATTCCAGCATAGGAGAGAGATAGCTTGTCTTTATGCCTGGACATGGATGGCATTGCAAGGCGTCTCACCGAGGTGTGTCCATCAGGCCAGAGTTTCTCTACCTTGCACGATTAATCTTTGGAGCCAAACAAACCCTTGCTGTGAGCTCTGTGGGGCCTGCACCACATATGGGCTATTGAGCTCATTGCTGGCCCCTGAGTACTGCATTCCAGTAGCCACCTGTTGCCCCAGGATTGTCAACCCAAAATGTTCCCAGACTTTGACACAGGTTCCCTAAGGAATCAAATCACCTCAGTGGCCTTCCTGCCCTTCTCCCCTGACAGGTGAGGCAGAAGTACTCCCTCGGGACAGATGGTCCTGTAAGACCCACAGAATCCTGCCTGGGACACAGAGGGGATGCAGGAGGAGAGGGGACCCAATCAATGACCAAGAGAGGGGCAGGAAAGAAAACAAGGCCTCCTGGGTTCCTAGCCAGAAATTCACCAGGGGTATGGCCAATCCAGGAACATTTGAACTCCAAAGGAGCAGGGGACTGATTTTTACCCTCTGATACATCTCCAGCATCTGGGGTAGCAATGGGTACATAATATATGCTCAACAAATGTTTGTTCAATGCAGAAAACACATGAATAGAGGGATATAAATAATTTCATTACAGGATGGAAAATGGTCAGGGCAGAAAAAAGACGTCAAACACTGTAAGAAAGGAGGCTGAAACTTCTCATTCATATAAATGATGGTCAAAAAAGCTCCGTGCATGCCCAGTTACTCATGGCACTCTTGTTAAGTAATTAACTAGTGAAATAAGAACAATGGCATGACTAACATTAATTAGTAGCCTGTATAATAGCCTCAGATGGGGAAGCCAGACAGCTCTGAGTCCAACCTCCCAAAGCCCAGAATCTATTTTTGGAGGCAGGTCCTGAAATTACATCTGAAGATGGAATGCCCAGGCAACAACTGCAGGGCGAGGCCAGTCCAGGCCCACATATCTCAGCTTCATGCTGGAGACAAGCACAGTACCTGGTGTGGGACAGTTTCTCAGCAAGCGGGCCACTGTCCCTCTGTGACTCACTACTAATCAATCCTGACTGTGCCTGGTCAGGAATACCCTACTGGGCCCCACCCCAGGGGCCAGTGGGCCTTAGTAATGGGCTCTATTAAAGGTTTTCTCACCATTCTGGTATACTATAGGGTAGAGATCCCCACACTGGGTGCTTCATAAATCCTGGGTCTGATTCTAACAGCCAGACATCAACGCAACACCAGACTCCATGAACAAGCATGCTCACTTCGTCCGTGGTGTCCATGTCCAAAATGGCCTGCATCAGATGCAGGTTAGAAGGTGATTCACAGGTCGCCTCCTAGGAGTTCGTGGATGATAGACTCTGCAGGTGGCTCTCGAGTACCACGAAGAACAAGTGCCATGCCCAGATTGAGGGAGGCTAGGCTAGTGAAAAGCCATATCCTGCTCAGAAGAGGTCATGCCAGTGAATTATCAAGACAGGTGGCTGTTCCCAGGAGTCCTGGCATCTGATGGAGGTCTGGGGAGATGTGCTAGCAGACCCAACAAGGTTCTGCTGCAGTTAGACAGGGTCTACTGAAAGCCTTCGTGGAGAAGGTGGCAATACAGACCCCGAGGTTAACTCTCATCTCTGCTGGAGAGGTTACATGCAATCACAACCCTTCTTATCTGTGTAAAGAAACAGCAGGGCTCCACACAAGTGGGAAGGCTGAGATCTGGGGAGGACCACAGGCGGGCATATTCAGGATAACTGAAGCAGGGCAACGGCCAAATGGGGCTCCAACAGCTCTGGTCACCTATCTGATGCAAGAGTAGTGCCATTCTCACTGCTGGAAGTTTAATCTGATGTTTTGTTCTGGTTTGGTTTGGGCAAGGAATGAAGAAGCCCCAGCGCTTCTCTTTTTCATTCATGATGGGAAACTGGTCTAACAGTGGCCCAGGATCCTGAGAAGGGAAAGTGGGTGCCTAGCAAGCAGAAGAACCAAAGCTGGATGTTAAAACAAACAAACAAACAAACAAACAAACAAACGAACGAACAAGCAAAACCCAGCTGTGGTGGCAAATATTTGTAAGCCCAGCACTGACGGGTGACAGAGTCAGGTAAAATCCTAGGACTCAAGGGCCAACCAGTTTTTATGGAGTTTCATTGGCCTGGGAAATTGTAAGCCAATGAGATGTCTCAAAATGTCTAAAAAAAAAAAAAAAAAAAAAAAAAAAAAAAAGGAAGGAAGGAAGGAGGAAGGAAGGAAGGAAGGGAAAAGAAAAAAGAAAGAAAAAGAAGAAAAGAAACTAAGCAGCACTTTCGATAGATAGAGGTTATATAGTTATTTCGATCGAGGTTATATAGTTATTTCGATAACTAGAGGTTATCCTCCAGTCTCTCATACATGCATGTACACACGCCACACACAAAAGAGTGCTCTACCACTGAGGTATACTCAACTGCCCCAACAATTTCTGTATAGTGAAAGTCTGGGCGACACCTCAGAGACAGGGTCAGGGGAGGGGGAAGGAAGGACCCTGTTGAAAGTTACCTGACATCAGAAACACCAGGGCAAGCCTGATCAATGGAAACACCAGGGCGGCCTAAGATGTTTCAAATCACACTTTGCAAAAGAATCAGCCTGTTAGTCACCGGCGACCAAGAACACTTGATCTGGAGCTCAATTCATTCCCTGTGTCGTTCATCTCTCATATTATTTGGGGAGAGGGGTTGCATGTAAAGTGGACAAAACCTTGGGTTCCTGGTGTCCCCACTGTTGTCACAAAGGTTAACAGTTTTGTGACAAGCCGTGCCTCAGTTTCTCGACATACTGCTCTCTTTTTTTAAATATATTTTCCGCAGAGCCCCAGAGTACAGCTCCTGGTGAGAGGAAGCCCTCTCTCCTCTCCTTATTTATCTCTCTCTGCAGAACTGGGGTCCTGACTCACCACTATTGTTCCTTCTCTCATTTTGACAGGTCCTTCCTCTTCCCTTTCCCCTCCTGAGACACCCCTCCCTTGGGAATCTGCCTGAAGCCATAGTGAAAAGGCCTGATATGTGGAGGAAGGAGCCATCTCAGCAGAGAAACCCTTTCTGGTCTAAGCAGCACAAGACTTAGCTCCTTGAATTTGGAAAGCATCCCACATCCCGGATACTCCTCACTCTTCCTGCTTCAAAGCCACATCCACGGTGTTCAGTTCCTCTTCCTATCTTCATGGATAGATGGATGGGGCTTAACTTTCAAAGAGCACTACCAAAACGCTCACAAACCAGTTCAGTTATGTGGCCCTGATTACAACACTACCTTCTGCGTCTTCCAACCCACCTTGTGCCCACTATCCAGCCTTTCTTCCTTCTGAGTACCATCTTAGGAAAGTAGTAACTCCTAGCCTAGCACAGTACTTCCAGTTTTCCTAAACTGTGTAGCCTTTGCTGTTAGGATTCCTCGCTGTCAATCCCTGGGCGGGATTTCTGGTCTGATCTGGGTCCTCAGATCCCGAAGCTAGATGCAGAGAAACAAACGGATGGTACCCAAGCCTGAATGAAGTGGCTTCAGGGTTCTCACCTCGAAAAATCAGGCTGGCAACAGGATCGCTGCGCCGGTCCTTCTTCACATTGGGGAGGTTGCTGGCCCTTGCCAGCAAGCAGCAGAGCATGGCTCAGGAGCCCAGGCGCGTGGGGCCGAGGGGGAGTAGGAGCTTAGTACTCAGTCACTACTGCCCCGCCAGAGTTCACATCCAGGATGGCTAAGCCAAGAGAGCAGTTGACTCCGCTGCGCCTCCGCGGAGACTTGGTCAGCTTAGAATGCGAGGCTGCGCGTGGGACAAGGTACACCCAGGGGGCGGATCCTCCCTTCCACCCCGGCCTGGGTCCGCCCTCAGGGCGGTGGCCAGGGAGGAGCAAGGGATTACTCCGGACCAGGCACTGGTGCCTTGTTCTGAGGGTCTCCAGAGAAGGAAACGCTCCTGCGAGGCACTGGACGGGTGGCTGGCAAGAACAGGGCAGGGCTGTTGCATGGGGCAGCACGGGTCCAAAGAGTCTCGCATTAAACGCCGAATGAGTGCGCACTGTGTGCCCAGTGACCCAGGCGCAGCTCCTAGTGAGCTGCCACGGAAATCTCCCGGCGACACCTAGAGTTGTTGAGGTCTAACTCAGATCACACTGCGTTCCCAGTCGCTGCCCATTCGATTTCCTGCAGTTCTCCACTGCAACAATCTTCACACTCTTCACCCTCCAAGGTGGAGAAAGTTGCTAAAGTCATGAGCCTTAAGTCCTTCCAGTCCTGCCTGAGCACGCAACCGTGTGTTGTCTGATCCTGTAACAGCTTAGGAAGATCCTCCCCCACAGGACCTAAGCTTCTCTTCTCCACCCCCACCCCCAACCCCTCCAGCAGGTAAATGGGGGTGGGGCGGGGGCCTGGTCCCGGCCCTTTTCATCTTGAGGGACACAACACTTTCAGAGGGGATATCCTGCTCGTGCCCTCCACACCTGCTCCCTGTATGACTCAGCAGGGAAGACAATCATCTCTGCTTAGGCGAATGCTTAGCGGTCAGACAGACTCTCAAGTTGCCCAGTCTCCCTCTCTTTTGACAGCACACACTTGTGGGGACCACACCACTCAGCCTAAACTTCAACCACACGGCTTTTTGCGTTACCTTTTGAAAGAGCCTCCAAACTTTCTGTCTCCATTTTCTCCTCTACTCTCCTGAACCATCTAGTCATGCTACCAAATCTTAACACACCACCAAAAACATCCTATGGGCTCTGCTCGAAAATATGGCCAAAAAAAGAAAAGGAGGAGGAGGAGGAGGAGGAGGAGGAGGAAGAGGAGGAGGAGAACAAAAAGACCCTTATGGAGCAGGTTCTCCATAAATAATTATTTTTAAAAGAAATGGTTTAGGCCCAGGTGGTGGTGGCACACGCCTTTAATCCCAGCACTTAGGAGGCAAAGGCAGGAGGATCTCTGTGAGTTCAAGGCCAGCCTGCTCTACAGAACAAGTTCCAGAACAGCCACAACTACAGAGAAATCCTATCTTGGGGGGGAAAAAAAGGTTTAAAAACAGACCCAGATCCCATCCCTTCTCGGTTTTCTTGTCACCACCCTGGGTGAAGTCACCACTTGCTTTGCCTGAGCTGCAGTGCCAGACTCCCTCCGTCTCTGGTCTTCTGCCTCTGCCCATGCCTCCGTCGTCCAGCGTCACCCGTGTCACTCTGTCATTCGAAATCTTTCCAGAGTTCCCATGTCACCGAAGCAGAGGCCACGGCCCTGCTGACCCACACTTTCTCGGGGTTACCCTCCTCGGGGTTCCTCAAGGCCAGCACCCTTTGGGTTCTGATGAGCTGTCCACTCTGACTGGAGTGCTTTCTCCTGCCCTTCCTTTGCAGATCCACTCTGTAAGAACCTCCTCTGGCTCCCAAGTTTGCCTGCACCACGTGCCCTCTCTCCTCTTTCAGGATCTGTCATTGTTTGTTTGTCTCTTGTTTGTTTTTGAGACATGGCCTCACATTACCCAGGGTGGCCTTGAGCACTGGACCTTGGACTTTGGATCTTCTTACCATTCCTCCCTCAGTGTTGGGGTTACAGGCGCACACCAAAGTGCCCACTTTATGCAGTCTGGAGCTCAAACTAGGAAAGTGTTCTACCAATTGAGCCACATGGCACCTCCCTTGACCCCAAGACTCCCTTGCATGGTTGCTTTTCAGCAGCATTAGTTAGGTAATGTCTACATCATATTTCTTTCCCACTTTTCCATTAGAATATTGGGCCATCTCTAAGAAATTAGGGGAGCTTTGTTTAGCTACTGTAACCTTTGTAGCACCTGAAACTGGGTTTTGCACATGGCATGGGGCTCTCTATGTATGTCTTCTAAACAGTTCACTAGGAGGACATTGAACTCATTGGTCACCTCTAACTGGTGATGCCACATCCAGCAACACAGACAGCAGATGGCAGCAGCTGCAACTCTAGGCACTGTGGTACATGCTCTCAAGAAGAGGAAGGCTGGACAGGTGAGATGGCTCAGTGGGTAAGAGCACTGACTGCTCTTCTGAAGGTCCTGAGTTCAAATCCCAGCAACCACATGGTGTCTCACAACCACCCGTAATGGAATCTGATGCCCTCTTCTGATGCATCTGAAGACAGCTACAGTGTACTTACTTATAATAATAAATAAATAAAAATCAAAGAAGAGGAAGGCCCAGTAATTCTCACTGGAGTGGGGCATGGTGAAAGGATGTATAGGAAGGAGAATCCAGAATCTTCTCTGGCTGCTAGGACCTTCTCTTACTCCCCTCCCCGACTCTACCTCCTCTACTCCTCAGAATTGTTGTGGATTGCTGTCTGCCCCCTCAAAAAGGGATGTGAAATCTTAATTAATCAGATAAGGCTAGGGCCTATGATTGGGCAGTGGAAGAAGAAGGTGGAGCTGAAAGTTTTAGAAAGGGGAGAAGGAGGAGTCAGAGATGGGAGAGACAACAGGGAACTTGTAGGAGAGGATGATGAGCCTGAACCACATGGTCCTAGGAGCCATAAGTAACTGGGGGTGCTGGAGATAGACGATTGAGTAATGTAGGGTGCAGCTTGTAATTATATCAATTGATTTTAGGGTTCTTTGTGTGGGCATTTTGGCAGTTGAGGATTTACTGTTACAAATCTGGCTAGTAAATTACAAGCCACTGACTGGGGTTGTCATTTTACAGGGCAAAGGAGGTTAGAGTGAGCAGCAGCCAGCTTCTACAGGCTTGCCACAGGGAGCAAGCAGGTGGCTTGGGAAGTGCAAGCGGTTTGGCAGCAGCTAACCATGGGAACCAGGGCAGACTGCCACTTGGGGTTCCCCATGGAGGTGGGAAGACCACCATTGACGGTGCTCAGCTGGCCATAGAGTAGATTGCTTTTTATAATTGCATGCTACACAGAACCTAGCTGATTAGATGCATGCCTCTGGTTCCATGACGGACCCCGCTCTATCTCCTGTCAATGGCAGAGTTGCCATGGGCCTGCATCCTAAGTTGTTCTTGTGAGGGCACAGGCTTATATGCCCTACACCAAGAAACACAACTCCCATTCCTGCTTCCTGTAAGCAAGGTAGCATAAATGACTAGGGACCCTGGACAGCAGAGCAGAGAAAGCAGGGAATCGGTCTGGTTCAGGGTAATGTTTTTGGAGGTGTGCAGTGCACATACATATATATCCAGAACCCATCATCATATTCAAGTGAGTGACTGATCCCTTTAGAACTGTCATTTAAGTCTGCTTAAGCCTTAATGCCAGTTAACTGCAACTTAGGTCACTCTTCTGAACACTCGTTATGTCGGTACCACCTGGGCATCCACATGCTCCTGATGCCTCCTACTGGCAACTGCTTCTGCCCGATGACTGATAGCATCTCCTAACTGGGGTCACCCCAGCCACGTAGGGCCCATTATCCACATTGCAGTCATGAGATCTTCGAGCATAGTTGGGTCACTGCCCTGATGCAGATCTGTCAAGGGCCTCCTCTTCTCCTGGGATGAAACCTAAATTCCTTTCCTTATGCCAGAGGTTAAGACCATTCAGGCCCTTAACCCCAGAGTTCCATTTCCAGAGAGCTTTCAGTTTCTCAGACATACCAAGCTCCCCTCCAGCTTCCAGTCTACTCACTGCTGCTTTCCGGGTCCCTCTGCAGTACCACCTCCATCCACCCACGGGGTCTCAGTTCAAGTATCAGTCCCTAGGGAAGAAAGCCCTGACCTCCCTCTAGGCTGGGTCACTCTGGGAAGTAACCACTTGAGCAGAGACATGGTTCCTTAGCGTTCATGGCAATTGTAAGAAAGGCCTCACTGCGAATCTGCAGAGACCAGAGCTGGCTCAGTGCCCTGGTATCCCCAGTGTGGAGGTCCGGCTGGCCTGGAGATGAAGCAGTGGATACTGCCCAGGGCTCCCCAGAATGGGCTCCTCCTCCTGAGGTACTCAGTACTTTTCAGAGAAGGCAGCATTGCCCCCTAGGGGAAATTTTAGATATTGTGAGCTTTATTTCTAGACTCCTAGATTTGCCCCCACCTCTTCTGCAAGTCCTAACTCACACATACAGAGAGAGAGAGAGAGAGAGAGAGAGAGAGAGAGAGAGAGAGAGAGAAGA
>NC_034591.1:101010368-101037508 GCF_900095145.1 Mus pahari | reverse complement strand
AGAGAGAGAGAGAGAAGAGAGAAGAGAGAAGAGAGAAGAGAGAAGAGAGAAGAGAGAAGAGAGAAGAGAGAAGAGAGAAGAGAGAGGGGAGAGAGAGAGAGGGAGAGAGAGAGAGAGAGAGAGAGAGACCCTATTTCTATTCCTGTCCCCACTCCAGTTCACAATACTCAGCACAGGAAATCTGCACGGGGTATGTCTAATATTTTCAGAGACTATTCCAAGGGACTTCAGCACACCCTTGGCCTGTGTCCAAGAAACAGGGACTCCATATACTTTTTCCATAAACCAGAAAAGCAACAGCTGCTGACCCAGACCCTGAGCACATCCTGAGGCCTTTCCCCATCTGAGCCTCCAGCTTCCTGGTCTTACTGCTGTTCATCACTCAGAACTTTCCTTCCCCTAAATGCACAGTCGGTCCCTTGTAGACTTCAGACTGGAGCCTCAACTCAATGGGGCCTCCTCTCAAAGGGATTTGTCTTGGTGATAAAGCTGTAACGGGGCTATGGAAATAGCTTAAATGGTAAGAGTGCTTGCTGTGAAAACATGAAGAGAGGAGTTCCAGCCCCAGAAACTGTGTTTAAAAACCAGGTGTGGTAGATCACTCTTGTAATCCTTGTACTAGAAGGTAGGCATGCCTGCTTATGCATGCATGCACGCGTACACACACACATACACACACACGAACAAACAAACAAACACAGAATTAAGCTGAAATGGAGAATGGAGCTTACTCTCCATATCAGTTCTTTCTCCTACTGATATTTCCCACAGTTTTATCTGGCACTTGGTATCCAAATTAAAAACTATATTTCCCCAGACTCCCTTGCAGCTAGATTTGAGTATGAGATTAATGAAATAGGAGGAAATATGTATGCAACTGTCCGCGTGCTTTATGGAGAAAACACGTGCTTCTCCAGTACCTTTTCCTTCTTTTAGATATTGCAAATACGAATTATGATGCTGTGCTATCACATATTGTCAAAGACTCTGCCTGGCGAGAATAGAACAAGAGGCAGAAGGATCTTGGACCACCTGATGCATCAGGAACTGTTGAACTAGCATGCCAGTATGTCAATGATTACCAAGGTTTATCATAAAGGTATTAGGGGTCTCATGATAGTGGATATTTGTATATCTGCAACTACAGAGAGAGAGCAAACTATTCACCAGTTGAAAGGTAAGAAGGTCAATTGGAAGTCCAATGGGAATGAGATCAACTTGTGAAGTAGTTTGTAGAATTCCAGATGGGGTTTCTGTTTGTTTGATGTGCTTAGACATCATGTTTCCAGACTGGTAGAGCTAAGGAAAAGGGAAATTAAAAGTCTTCATTGGCTTTAATGACGTCACCGCTCATGGGTGATGATGGATAAGGGAGACAATGCTGTCCTATAGTTTATGCTGTGCATAAGACAATACACTGGTGTCCCCAAGAGACGTGTCTTGGAGCAATATGATGTTTCATAGCAAAATTGTGCCCAAGTTAAGCACTGGAACATATCAATCTCCTCTTATAGCTTCCTTTGAAAAAATCAGAGATTCTATTTTTTTAACCACACCTGGCTTTTTAACATGGAGCCCATTTAACATAAATCTAATACCTGTGTATAGGTTGGGGGCGCACTAACCCCCACTTACCCAGTGAGCACATGGGTGCCATCATTGGCCAGGCTCCCAAGACACAAGAACGTTTGTAGTCCTGTTCTCTGTAATCTCTTGGTGGCCATACCACCTAACCATGGATAAAGACTGACGCTCTCTTGGTGGCCATACCACCTAACCATGGATAAAGACTGACGCTCTCTTTGAACACATTCTCATAAGGTCTGGAGTTTTGTTTCCCCAGGACCTAAACACCAAGCACTCTGAGGCAAAGACATTGTCCTCTGCTCAGTGACACCACTCGCTCCTCATGAGTTTACAGAATTCCTTTAGGACACGTTTGCAAGTCCCTAAGCCCCTGTATGTCCTCTCTGCTATCCTCACCTCTCTCTGGATGCCCCAGCCCAGTAACTACCTTCATGTTGCTGAGGATGTAAACACTCATGTGGTCCAACTACAGCCATAATCATGTGACCTCCAGGAAAAGCCTGCTATGGGGAAAATGATGCAGGCCCCTGGCCGGCCACCTTTCCCTCCTGGGGTGACCCAGGACTTGCAGAGACTGATTTAGCGTCTGTGAAAACAAGAGGGTGACACTTTGCGAAGGTGTTGCCTTCAGCACAGCGCTGATCCCCCTGCTTCCTCCCCACCAGCTAGGACTTCCTCTGATAGACAAAGGTGGATAAAAGCCAGCAGGCAAGCAGTGAGAAAGGGGGAGCATTGGGAAGGGGGGGCTGAGGGCTCCCGTTGGGGAAGGGAAGGGGGTCTCTAGAGAAATCTGCACTTAGAGAGGCATAGCAGCACTCTGAGGCCATGGCCTGCCATTAGGCAAACAGTGCCTCAGTTCAGGACTGATAAAGGAATGGCAGGCAGAGGAGTCAAGGGTGCCTGCAGATTGGCAAACAGATAGCAGCCATACAGCTGGTTCTATCAGACTGGGAGGCCATTGGATGGACAAATGGAGCCGACGACAGTTAAAAAAAAAATACTGAAAGCGTTCCTAGGTCTGAACAATAGTGTCTTGATATAAGTATATGTTAACTATAACAGTAATTATAAACATTTGCGATTATAAATAATAACTATAGCTAACATGCATTCATTTTTGTTTGTTAGTTTGTGAGTCTTATGTAGCCCAGGCCAACCTGGAGCTCTATGTAGTTGATGATAACATTGAGTTTCTGATCCTCCTGCCTCCATCTCCTGGGTGCTGAGATAACACATATGCATCACCCAACCTGCCTGTACACAGAGGTGGGGAGTAAACCCGGGGTCCCTTCCTATTAGGCAAACCTTCTACCAATCAAGCTATATTCCCAGCCCTACAGTTAAAAAGTGTTGAGGCCTGGAAACTGTTGAAAGTACTTTGTCTGGTCTGCCACACTTCACAGTGGAGGAGACTCAGACACAGAATAACTAACTGAGCGTCTTATCCAAGGACACACAGCAGAAAAGCAGCAGAGCTGGAATGGGAAGTTCAAGATTCGAAATCCAGGCCGTGGTGGCGCACGCTTTTAATCCCAGCACTCAGGAGGCAGAGGCAGGTGAATTACTGAGTTCGAGGCCAGCCTAGTCTACAAAGTGAGTTCCAGGACAGCCAGGGCTATACAAAGAAACCCTGTCTCGAAACACACACACACACACACACACACACACACACACACACACACACACACACACACAAGATTCGAAATCCTAAGCAATTTATGTGTACAAAGCTGGTGATCTCAGCTTCTCTCCCTCCCCCTCCCTTCCTCCCTCTCCCTCCTCCTCCCTTCCTCCCTCTCCCTCCCCCTCCCTTCCTCCCTCTCTCAATAGTTTTATGACACTGGGTTGTGGCCAAGGCTGCCAGCTGTCTGCACCCCTTTGTCCCCTTCTCAGCTTTTATTCCATAAAAAAGGCCCCCAGTGACACCCCTCCCCCTCCCCCCAGGGGTCCTGCTATAATCATGTCATCCTCAGACTTAAGACCCATCATCCTGGACTTAGGGTATCAGATCCTAAGCATGTACCTCCACAGGCGTGTGAGGACTCTGGGACAAGGGCTGGGACACCAGAAAATCATACTAAGTGGTGTCTAACCGGCCCTCCAGACGGGGAGAAGAGGATCCAAGGGAGACGCCTCCTGAGATGAGAAGGCATCCTTGAAGCCACACAGAAGAGCTGGGGCTCTCAGGACCTACGTGAGTAAGGAGGTCAGGGGGTCAGGGTGGTGCGTGTGTGCAAGTAAACATGCACGCACCAGAGCCTGAATTCAGTCGTCTTCCTGCTCTGTCCCTGAGTCAGACCTAGGGCTAGAAGGCAGCAGTAGAGAGAGTAAAGGTGGTGTAGAGATGACTAGATCCAGGATGCCTGGGCACGAAACCCCAAATCCAGTCCTTACTGGAGCAAACATCAGGCTAGTCACTTTTGTCTTTGTGCCTCGGTTTTCCCTTCTGTAAAGTGGGATGATGAGAGTTGCTATCAACTGTGCTTGCTACTGAACTAGGAGGTAGCTTGTGTTATATGTTCTATTCAGAAGCATGTCAGATGCACTAAGTCTGGATACTCATCATAGGATTTTTGTAGCCTTTTACAGAAATAGTTTCTGAAAATGATGTCTTGCTTGTTTAGCCAATGTCTACTTCCCCTCCTTGTAATAAAGACATTAAGAAGTCAGAACTGGGCCAGCCTGGTCTACAGAGTGAGTTCCAGGACAGCCAAGGCTACACAAAGAAACCCTGCCTCAAAGAAGTTAGGCTCCTCCACCTTTGGGTTATTTGTCCTGTACTGCCTTACAACCCTATCTATGTTCCCTCTCCTAGACTCAACCTTACACTGGGCACCCAGCCTGGTTGGTGTGGGTGGCACATGGCGTGCATTCCATGTGCCCTTTCTTATTCACGGGCCTCTTGGGAGGGGATTCTCTGGCAAAGCCCCTTGGCAAAATCTCTCTGGGCCAAGTCTTAGTGAAGGGGATAATACCTTTACCCTCTAACCCTGTAGACCTGACTGAGAGAATCTGTGAGATATTGTGACTCACTGGGAAGGCAGGTCTGGGTCAGCTAGGGAGAAAAGGCTTCCCAGAAGGGCGGTTTGCATTTCTCTGTCCCAGGCCAGAGCCTGCTCTATAATCATTCACCAGTCTGGCCCTGACGGAGAAGAGCAGAAGCGTGAGCAAGCTTAAATGCTGCAAGACACCCAAATTTAGACATGGGTTAAGAGTTTGGCTAACGCAGGAGGTGGAAGGTGGCCAGCCAGGGCCTGGGGGAGGGGAAAGACTGCATTCTCTGCTGCCTGACAATGACATCCTGGGGTTATGAGCTCCAGCCAGCCTGCTTCTCAGGTTGAGAGCACAGACAATACACTTCCTTTCTGGACAGTGAGCTCTGGGATCCAGGAAAGGGGAACATACCCAGAGGAGACAGGCGACAGCTAACAGGAGGCCCATGGATGCCCTCCCCCCAGTGAGGTTGAGGAAAGACTCTAGACAGGTCCCTGGGGCCGGTAACTACCGGCTGTGCTTCTGGTGAGCTAGAGCACTCCCATTCATTATCCCCACCACCCCCACTCCTCTAGCCTTTCTCCTGCTAGAGCTCCTGAGCCTGCCCTGGGGAGGGGTGGGCAGGAGAAAGAGAAGGCAAAGAACCTTTGCAGAGAAGGGAGGAGGGGGGAAGCTGGAAGGGAATCTGGGCTGCCTGGGTGGACACCAGAGGAGACACAGCCCCTGAGAATAGCAGCAGCTCTAGAGCAGACACTGGGCCCTGTGACTTTACAAAGCTTGTTCAGGCTTCCTGACAGTGAATGAGGAAGGAATACAGGAACTAGCTTAATACCCAAGGAGCATGCCTGGACTCTCAGGATAGCATCCTCCGCTCCCTCTGCCAGGGAGCAAGAGTAGAGAAGGAGGAAATATAGCATGAGTGGTACCTGTGGTTCTGAACCTTCCCAGTGCTGCGACCCTCTAGTACAGCTCCTCATGTAGTGACCCCTAACCATAAAGTATTACGTTTCTACTTCATAACTGAAACTTTGCTACTGTTATGAATCCTAATGTAAACATCTGGTATACTGGACATCTGATATAGGGCCTCTGTAAAAAGGGTCATTAGACTCCAAAGGGATTTAACCCACTGGTTGAAAAACACATACATTCCTAGAGCCCCTAGCCAGGCAGCTAACCCAGGCCATTGGCTGGTCTGCTCAGAGCTGAGGATACAAAGGAAACATAGAAAGTCTCCACCCCAACCCCATGGGAAGATGTCCTTGTCCTGTCTGCTGGACACACACTGATAAAGCTCATTCCAAAAGCTTCTGTGGGAAGCTGGGAGATGAAGGCGAAGCATGACAGGGAGTGGGAGAAGCACACATGGGGCATGTTCTCTAAGCTCTTCATCTTCTTCTTTTTTTGGGGGGGGGGGTTCAAGACAGGGTTTCTCTGTATAGCCTTGGCTGTCCTGGAACTCACTCTGTAGTCCAGACTGGCCTCGAACTTAGAAATCCGCCCGCCTCTGCCTCCCAAGTGCTGGGATTAAAGGCGTGCGCAGCTTTCCAGGCTGCCCACCCTAGGTCTTTGTCCAAAGATGCACCAAGTCCTACACTGGGCACTGGGTGCTCCCGGCACACCTGCGCGTGCCATGCTTGCATCAAGCCTTCAGATGTCCCATGGACTCCAGGGTGTGCACATGCTTGTGAGCCCATGTGCATAATCGATGACTGGTGACACCAAAAAGGGATGTTCACTGGATGGCCAGGGGCGGACTGATGCTCTAATCTCCTGAGCCAGGTATGAAGGGAAAAGAGGACTAGCTGGGAAGGAAGGCAGAGAAGGAAATGTAGAGGGTGGGTGGTGAAATTGGCCCAAACCCTTGTCCTCTACTCGTGATCCCCATTATGTCTCAGAGCTGGAAGACAAACTATGAAAAGCAGGGTCCTGGTCTGGTCCTGGGGTAGGGAAGGGTTGTCCTGGAAAAGCAAACAACAGCCGTCACATACTAAAAGAAAAGCGCAGGTATAACTCTGCCAAAGCTTGCTGTGGAAAGTCACAGGACCAGAGAGGAGCAGGCTGCTGAGCATTAGGGGACCCCAGTCTAATAAAGCCTAAATAACGCCCCCCCCCAAAAAAAACAGGTGTTATTCTGTTGAGAGCAAGGGAGACACCTAAAGATTGATAATGGTGACAGCTAAACTTCCCCCACTAGGGGGTGGGAAGGGAGGGAGGGAGGGAGGGAGAGAGAAAGAGAAAGAATAAGATTTTTGGAGGCGTGGCTGTTTTCTTCAGTGACAGGCGGTCTGCTGGTCTAGCTTCTGATAGTGAGTAAAGGCGCAGGGAAGTTATAAATAGGCAGAGGCCAGGGCCTTCCGGGGAGAGGAGCAGAGAGCCCTGCTTCACAGGGTTGTGCAGCCAAGAGTGGAAAGACATCTTTTAAGAGATCCAGAGAAAGGAGTAGTAACCCGTCCTCAGCCCTGGTCCAAGGCAGTTGGGTCACTTCTATCTCACAGCCTCAGTTTCCCCTGAGGTGCCCCACCCCTCTCCTCTGTGTATTACGATATTCAACGTTAGTCAGGTGTTGTTAAGCAGTCTTTTTCCTGGATTCCAGGCACGCCCTGATCACTCCTCAGGATTCTATTCTGGTCCCGCCAGAGTGCCTGGCAGGGTCTCTCCGGCGGTCCTACCTGCAAACACCGCGGAGCAGTAGGCATCGCTGATGTCGGAGTCCGGGGTGTGGACGTTCTCCGCAAAGAGGATGAAGACTCGCAGCATCGCGAAGCTGGAGGGGGAGGGTCAAGGCGCAGGCAGAGGGCTCGCCTCAGGAGCGAGGCAGACTTGGATGAATGGCTGCCGGCTCGCAGGTGTCGTCCTGAAGACGAACAGGCTAGTCCAGGCGGCCCCAGTGGGCTAGGCTAGGACCCTGTCTCCGACGGCCTCACCCGGCTAGTCAGAGTGCGTTGCGAGGAGAACAGGGGCTTCTGTTCATTTCCCACCCCCGCAGTTGTACTCCAGCTCCATGGAACTGTAATTCAATGCCCCGCCACCAGCTTTCCAATGACAAGGCACTTTGCCTTAGACCCTGAAGCTGCGGGCTGGGCGGCGGCCGCAATGGCCTGAAGGAGGACCAGAGCTTCAGGCACGCAGTGCAGTCCAGATCTCGCTCCCGGACAGAAGAAAGTTGGGCTCCACCCCTGACCTTCCACCTCTGGTCAGGAGCTGTGATACGCTTGGCTACGCTTGGCACTTGCAGTGGCCACGGGGACACGATAGCTCCTCAGAAACTGGTCAGACAGCCCCAGGGAGAGAGATCCAGGGCTTAGAGCTAGGAGCAGAAGCACCCTGGCGATTTCACTGAGCTCAGAATTTCATTGGTGGACAGCACAGAGGCTTTAAAAAGTTTGCCTCCTTCCCTGGCTGTAAAAGTAACAAATGATTTAACACAGTGGTTCTCAACCTTCCTAATGCTGTGACCCTTTAATACTACTAATAAAATTAATAACAACAACAACCTTCTAGTTGTAGTGACCTCCTCCCTAGACAAAATTATTTTTGTTGCTACTTCATAACTGTAATTTTGCTACTGTTATGAATTGTAATGTAAATATCTGATATGCAAGATATATGATATTCGACTTCTGTGGAATGGTTGTTGGATCCCCCAAAGGGGTCACAACCCACAGTTCAGAAGCACTTTTACACAAACAACTCACCTCTGGTTCTTTAAGACAAAACAAAATAAAAACTGTTTAAAATAAGATTCGGATATTTACCCAGTCCTGGCTCCCCTCTAAACTTATAAACGCATGTAACTGACAATTTGCATTGACTGCCTGAGTCAGGATCTGGACCACGTCTCGTTGCTTCAGCTAACTTTTATTTTCTATCATTAAAATTTCCTCCTAAACAATATTGGAGAGATGAAATAGCTGACTTGTTAAGAGCACTTGCTGCTCTTGTAAGAGAACTTGGGTTTGATTCCCAGAACCTATGTGCTACACCCCAACAGTATTGAACTTCAGTTTGGGGGATCTGATGCCCCCTTATGGGTTCTCCCGGCATTGCATGCATATACACGTGCTGACAGAAACATCCATGCACATACAAATAAGTCTAAAAACAAATTCTTCATAAACAACATTTTCAAGATCAGTGAGGTAGTTCATCAGGTAATAAATATACCTGCTACCATACCTGAGTCAATTCTTGGGACCCATATGATGGAAGGAAAGACAGGCTCAGCCAGTTGTTCTCCAACCTCCACAGACAAAACTCTCTCTCTCTCTCTCTCTCTCTCTCTCTCTCTCTCTCTCTCTCTCTCTCTCTCTCCTATTTGTTTTGTTTTGCTGGCTTCTAGTGCTCATTCCTAAGCTTCTTTTCTCCACCTGACCAGATTCATCCTTCCACCAGCTCATCTGTGACTCATCTCCACAGAGGGCCAGTCGGGTGAGCCATCAGCTGTCAGCAGAACTTCCCCAGCAGCCCATCAGTGTGCAGGCAGACAAACAAGGGCAGAAGAGCCAACCAACTATAGGGGACTGGTTTGGTGCCCTATGGAAGTTCTAAGAGAAAGCAACTGTGACTTGATTGTGACAACAAATATTTCCTATGCCTACTGAGGGTCCTTCTGATTTTCTTTGCCTCTAATACAATACATGACTGTGGGGAAGACCAAAGTGAGGGTTTGGAATGTAATAATTTATATAAGGGGTCTGAATCAAGTCTCAAGTCCAGCTCTGGGCTGGATGATGGGGAGATGAGCAGAAGTGATACAGTCCCTGCAATGTGTCCAACTGCACTCCTGCCCAAGGATTTATATCTCAAAGACTTAACAACTAGTACTTTTGTTTTTGACACAGAGTATCATGCATTTCTATTTATTTATTTATTTATTTATTTATTTATTTCTTATATGTAAGTACACTGTAGCTGTCTTCAGACACTCCAGAAGAGGGCGTCAGATCTTGCTACGGATGGTTATGAGCCACCATGTGGTTGCTGGGATTTGAACTCCGGACCTTTGGAAGAGCAGTCGGGTGCTCTTACCCACTGAGCCTTCTCACCAGCCTGTATCATGCATTTCTGGATGGCCTCAAATTCATCACGTAACCAAGGATGATCTTGGAGTTCTGATCTTCCCACCTCTACCTCCTTCCAAATGCTGGGATTACAGATGTGGGTTATTACTCCATTGGGAGTCAAACTCATGGTTTTGAAGATGCAATTTTACCTAATGAGCTACATCTGGGAGCACACTAACCCCTCCCCCACTCATGCCTCTCAATATTATTTGGAGAGAGGCTCTTTGATTAAGTTGGAATGAGGTCATTGCAGTAAACTTTGCTCTAATCTAAATCTCTCTCTCTATATATATATATTTTAAAGATTTGCTTTTAATTTTAAAAGCATGTGTGTGTGTTATGCACATGTTGGTACCCACAGAGGCCATAAGAGGGTATCATATCAGATTCCCCGAAGCAAGAAATACAGGAGTCAGCTCTCTGCTTCTACCATGTGGATTCACATGCCATCAAGCTTAGTGAAAAGCACCTTTGCCCTATGAGCCATTTTGTTGGTCACTTAGTCTATTTTTAAAGAAGTACAGTTTGACTCTATGCAGATGCTCAATGTAACATGAACTGACATGATGGAGGAGCTAAAACTGGATCTGAGAGGCACTCAGCTAGCCGCCTCAAAAATGGTGTGTCTTACTTTTCTACTGCTATGACAAAGCACTGTGACCAAGGCAATTTATATAAAGGAAGAGTTTATTGATGGCTTACAGTTCCAAAGGGTGAGCACACAGCAGGCAAATATGGTGCTGGAGCAATAGCTGAGAGCTGATCTTGATGTACAGGCAGGAGACAGAGAAAGCTAACTGGGAATGGACATTTGAAACAGCAAAGCCTACCTCCAATGACACACCTCCTCAACCAGGTCACACCTCCTAATCCTGGCCAAACAGTTCCAACTGGGAACCAAGCATTCAAATATATAGTTCTCTGGGGCCCACTCAAACCACCACCACATGACTAAAGCAATTTGAAAAGAATTGTTAAACATCCCCGACTCCTCTACTTATGCAGCACACATTATTCAAACTTTCTACCCAGCCTCAGCCTAACTTTATTCCTCAGCGTATAGGATTCGCTTAGTGTTTTTTCTCTAAAAAGAAACCCTACATTCTCTGAAACCACTCAAGCTGAACAGAGAAGATTATCTGTCTCATGAATTTGGAATTGGAAAGGAGCCCACATTATGGGTTATTTTTACTTTTACTTTAAATGATTAAACTGTGAGTGTGTGTGTATACACATGTGCCACAGCACTTGTGTTAAGATAGGAGGACAACTTGCAGGAGTCAATTCTTTGCCTCTACCACGTGGACCCTTCTCATTGCTCCTGGGTTCCACCTTTTACTCCTCCTTGCCCATGAGTGCAGAGATGGTCCTTGGAGTAGTTATCTGCTAACTCTGGCTCTCACTTTTCACCCTCACCTTCATAAACACCCTTTCCAAAACCTCCATGAATGGAAGCTTTTGCCTCACTGCTGGAAGCTTCGGAGGCAGGACTTCCTTGTCACTGTGTAGGGTACCAATGCACAGTGAAGGAGATGCTCTATCCTAAGATTTGAATTCAATTCTTTGAGGAACTTTAGGAAGTCAGCGATGGAAGCTACCTGACAGCAAATGGTTAGCCTTGTCCTGATGGGGGTTGGAGATCACAGCTGTGATCCTGTTGTCTGAGTCCCATCCATTTCTTAAGTCAAGGCCTCTCAACCTCTTGCTTTCAATTCCCAAGCCTGGTTGCTGTGGCTACAGCCAGCAATCTCAACAATACTGTTTTTGTGGTAAGTCCTTGCACATTTTGCTTAGGGTGAGAAAACAGTTCTATTTTTTTTTTTTTTTTTGGTTTTTTTTCGAGACAGGGTTTCTCTGTGTAGCTCTGGCTGTCCTGGAACTCCCTCTGTAGACCAGGCTGGCCTCGAACTCAGAAATCCGCCTGCCTCTGCCTCCCGAGTGCTGGGATTAAAGGCGTGCGCCACCACGCCCGGCTTCAGTTCTATTTTTTGATGTACTTTGGTTATGAAAGATATAATAAGCAAACCAGTGCTCAATATTTCTATTTTTCTCTCCTTTGGAGTTATTAGAATAAGGGCAGAAGTGGAGGGAGTGGGGAGCTAAGAGTGGTGATGGAGCCCACAAAACTCCCCAGGGAAAGAGTTGTGCCTGTCTGCATGATCAGGATTTTGGTGGGTTGAGGTTTATCTAGGACATGAAAAAATAACCATCAGGTTTCCACATAGGGCTAGAGAGAGTGCACTAAACAATTTGACTTCCTACCCCATAACCTTGTGTAGAGGCAAGAAGTGAAGGTGGTCCCCTTCCTCTCCTCACCATAAAGGGACAGAGTAGACACCCCTATCCCAAAGACTAGGTTAACAAGAGAAGAGCCCATTTATTTGATCATAGTTTGATGACATAGGAGATTTCAGAATGAAGACCAAGATCAGGTTTGGTCCCAACCTATTTTAATACTGAGTTCAATGATACATTGACAGAGGACCTGGATTTGATGTTCAGAACCCAAATGGCAGCTCACAACTGTCCAAAACTCTAGTTCCAGGGAATTCAACATTTTCTTCTTACCTCTGCAGACATCAGGAACAGATGTGGTGCACAGACTTACACATAATTTTTAAAAAAAATATTTAAAAGGGTAGATTCATTCTTTATTACATTTATTTGTTGTGGGTATGAATTCCCATGGCATCCCTGTGGAGGTCACAAGACAACTCAGGAGTCAGTTCTCTCAGGAAGGATTTAGCTCACAGTTTTGGTGGTTAGTCCATCACGGTGTGGAGGGTGCACTACAATAGAGCAACTCACATCTGGTCCTCAGCTTATGAGATGGTGCTGTCCAATTACAGGGCAGATCTTAGGTCCTTCAGTTAATCTTCCCTGTGCATCAGTCACCTGCAGGTATGATTTACTTTCTAGGCACATGTCAATAAGAGCATAAAATAATTCTGAGAGACTATAGGGCAACACCCAGGAAGGCCTGCCCACTCAGATTCCTGTCATCTGTTCTGTATCACATTCCTTCCTGTAGCCCTTTCTGAAATGAGTCTTACAACCATCTATAAAAGTAAGCCAGATAATTTTTTTAAAAATTATTTAAAACTTAATTTTAGCATGTGTGTGTGTGGGGGGGGTATGGACACACAACAGTGCATATGTGGAGGCTAGAGGACAATTCTCTGGAGATTGTCCTCTCCTTCCCCCTTTACCTGAGTTCTGGGGATGGAACTCAGTTCACAGGCTTATACATATATGCCTTTACATACTCAGCCATCTCATCAGCCCCAAAGAGTTACTTTGTGGTTAGGTCTATGATAGTTTTCTCATTCTGTAACAAAAGTAACTTAAGGGTAGGTGTTTGAATGTGAATGGTCATTATAGGCTCATATATTTGAGGGTTTGGTCCCCATTAGTGGAACCATTTGGGAAGGAATAGGAGGTGTGGCCTAGTTGGAGGTATGTCACTGGGGATGGACTTGGAGGTTTCAAAAGAATCCTTGGATTCTCCATCCAGTCTCTGCCTCCTGTTGTACATCAGCATGAGTTCACAGCTGTTCCTTTGCTCCACCACCACGAGACATGAGGCAATTGGTCTCTTTGCACTTGCAGAAGGGAATTTGCAGATGAATGCTGGTACTCACTGCCTTCTCCATCTCCAGTCTTGGATGCCATCCCCATGGAATTCTGCAGCCCATTCAGGACGAGTCTTCTTCCTTAGTTAAACCTCTCTAGCAATGCCCTCATAGACATGTCTAGAGGTGTGTCTCCTGGGTGATTCGAAATGCAGATAAGTTGACAATGAAGACTACCCACCATAAGTTCCAAAACAGAAAAGGATAGGAAAATCAAAATGATCTTTTAATGCTTTAGGACTAACTTTGTGGAAGTGGGGTTCTTGTTTCTTGACCTACATTGGAGAAGAGGAATTTTAGTTCGTATGGTGAAAGGAGAGAATAGATTCCGAAAAGTTGACCTCTGACAGCTATACTCACACCAAAATGCATACAGAGAGAGAGAGAGAGAGAGAGAGACAGAGACAGAGACAGAGACAGAGAGACAGACAGAGAGACAGAGAGAGACAGACAGACAGACAGAGAGAGAGAGCGAGAGAGACAGAGAGACAGACAGACAGAGAGAGACAGACAGACAGAGAGAGACAGAGAGAGAGAGAGACAGACAGAGAGAGAGACAGAGAGACAGAGAGACAGAGAGAGAGAGAGGGAGAGAGAGACAGAGACAGAGAGGTATGGCGCAGGTGGAACTCACTTTTCGAACTCAGAAATCCGCCTGCCTTTGCCTCCCGAATGCTGGGATTAAAGGCGTGTGCCACCACATCCAGCTCATTTATTCTTTTTAAGTTAGCATGCAAGAACTAGGTTTTCTTATGGCTTTTATTTACTTATGTATTTATATATTTATTTAATTTGGTTTTTCGAGACAGGGTTTCTCTGTGTAGCCCTGGCTGTCCTGGAACTCACTCTGTAGACCAGGCTGGCCTCAAACTCAGAAATCCTCCTGCCTCTGCCTCCCAAGTGCTGGGATTAAAGGCGTATGCCACAACTGCCCGGCTTCTTATGGCATTTTTACATGTAAGCCATTCTGCCATTTGTTCTCCCTCCTCTGTCCTCTCTCATGCCCACTTTGAGTCTCTTCTTTTTTAAGTCACATGAATCCCATTACCTTCTCTTCTTCTGCCTCAAGATTTCTTCCTCCCCTTTACATTTGTTCAATTCTTAAATATATCCCCGGTGTTAACAGTTTTGTCTTTCCTGTGGAAGAAAAAATTAACAGAGTTCCCGAGTTGACCATTTTAAAAGACAGTCCAATAGTCAAGGGCAATCATTTTCACTCCTATGAATTCAAGACTTCTAGGACCAGGTACCCTGGTCTGTAATAAGATGTACAAGGAGAAGAGAGGAGAGTACACACAGTAACACCAGATCCTTGTCAACATAGGATCACAGATATTCTGCTTTTCTGAGTTTTAGTTTACCCATCTGTAAGGTATTATAGCTGTGATGAGAGAGGATAATGAGAATAAATTTTAGGCTCATCCAAAATTAGGGATGTTTTACTTCTGCCTTTTTTGTTTGTTTCCTTTTAGATTTTTTTGTTGTTGTTGTTTACTATAGCAGGTACAATGGAAATGAATGTGTTCAGAATTGAGTGTGCCAAGAACCTCTGTTCCGAAAGGCTGCACGACCCTTTACCAAGTAGAGAGAAGGCTCTCTGTTGAGCTGTAAGAGCATAGCTCTAGGACTAAGACACCAAGTGAGTCACTATGTATGCACAGGTCTCCTATTGAACTTATTCCTGAGGCTGCTATGTCTCTAGCTAGGATGAAGCTGCCACCACCACCCCTCACTCCCCGCCCCACGTATCCAATCACCTACATTCACACGATGATAGTTATGTGTATCAATTGTATACACACACACACACACACACACACACACACACACACACACACACACACACGCATGGATGGTTATATGTGTAAAATTAGGCTAAAGATGTCTGCTTATAAGCATTTTTAGTTTTTATGTACTTAGTTCTAGGGAAGGTAAATACTTGGATACGTATACAACGATCTACCTTTTTGAGGGTAGGCAGGCACCATACTGTTAAGGGCCTACACAGAACAAAAGGAGAAGGGCCAGTATATTCTCTTCATGAGCCTACATCCCCATCCTTTCCTCCAGCCTTCAGTAGCCCTTTCTCCGGGTCTCTGGATGTTAGCTTTCCTGCTTCTTCAGTTTGGAGGTAGCATATTGTAGAACTTCTTGGCTCCATAATAGTGAACCAATTTCAGTCTTTCTCCACATCCTGTTGGCACTTTTCCCTCCAGAATACCAATTATACAGTGAAAACTTCCAAGGAAGGAGGGTAGGGAGCAAAGTTGATTACGAGGGTCCAAACTTAATTTTTTTTTCAAAGTGTTATTATTCCATCTGATGGAAGAGGCCATAATATCCTATAATGAACCAATCTTAGCAAAGATGAAATATTTCAGATCCCAGTAGTGAGAGGTCAGGTACAGGTGCTAACTAGTCCCCTGCCAAGATGCAGAATAAGGACACAGAAAGAACTGATGTAGTTAAAGGGAGAAGGCTGAGTGTTATGCTGTGTCCCTGGGCACAGAGGAACCAGAGAGCTTTTTAAAATTCATATACCAAAGACTCTGGTTGACTGCTGAAGATACACTGCCAGAAAGGTCTAGCAAGCATCTCAAGGGGGAACAAGTGAGGACACTTTTGCTGCTGCTTGGCTAAAAGTTAAGGCTTTGGAGAAGAAAAGGTATGGGGGCTGGAGAGATGGCTCAGTGGTTAAGAGCACTGACTGCTCTTCCAAAGGTCCTGAGTTCGATTCCCGGCAACCACATGGTGGTTCACAACCATCATCTGTAATGGGGATCCAAAGCCCTTTTCTGGTGTGTCTGAAAACAGCTACAATGTACTCATATAAATAATAAATATTAAAAAAAAAAAGAAAAGGTACTAGGTGTGATGTGCACAGCTGCAGTCACTAAGCCTCAGGAAGTTGAACTAATGAATGAGGCAGAAAGATTAAAAGGGAAAAAAAAGTAAAGTACTTTAAATCACGACAGCAGGAAAGATGCCTAGAAATGGTCTCAGGAGTCGGAGACCTCACTCATTTCAATCTTGAGAATGTAAAAGTTAAAACTCAATTTACATTAACTTATTCATCCACCCAGGCAATTCAAAAGTCCAGCTACATTAGTGAGACCTTGGTATTGCTCATGAAGCTGGCTTGACAGGCATGCAGAATGTAAGAATTTACAGGGTCACAGAGGTTTCCACCCAGGCTTCAAAGGATAGCCCAGATGCAGGCAACAGCTGGCAGGGCTGTTTAATTGCTGTAGGATTTTCCCAAGGAAGGTGCAAGGAGGTGAGACCTGAGACACAGTAGGGATTGCAGAAACATGGAAATACCAGGCATGAAACACCTAAGGCCACAGGGAGCAAGCAGAACTACCCTAGAAGACAGGCTGTGTGGACCGTGACTGGCAAGGCCAAAGGCACGGGACTGACCAAGCTCTTTGGTACTTACATGTCAGTGTTTCCAAATACTTGACTTGTAGCTATAGGAAGTAATGTTTGCTTGCTGAGTTTTAGACCTGTTTGGGACTTACCTACTTCCTCCTTCTTGGATTATTTTGATTTTAATAGCTCACTAAGTATTTGCCATCTGTCAGAGACAAATCTGAGACCCTGGAGGACTACTGACTGAATACATACTGAATTAAGATGAACATGACCCTACAGGGGCCCAGGAGTGCAGTGCTGACTCACTCACTTGTGCTCATGCCACTTGCCTTAGGAGAACTAAGTGGGTATCTGTGTCATGACCTTGAGTCTCCCGAACTGTGAGCTAATAAGCCTATTTTCTTTATAAGGCAGCCAAACTCAGGAAACATTTTATAACAGAACATAGACACATATAATACAGCTTTTCATTTTTTGTTTTTACTACCAATTTGCCAAAATATTGATCCATTTTATATGCACATCAGCAATATGAGTGATCTAGGAGCTCAGCTGTTAAAAACATCGGCTGTTCTACCAGAGAACCTATTTTGTTCCCAGAACCTGTGTGGTGGCTCATAACAACTCCAGTTCCAGGGGATCCAGCTGACTCTTCTGGTCTCTGTGATACCAGGCAGTATACATATACACATGAATGTAAATATATGCTAGAATACAAAGAGTGCTTTAGTTTCTCCATTCATTGCCACTAATTTTCATTTTAGCCATTCTCATAGATTTGTAAGGACACGTTACCAAGGGTTTAATTTTAATTATGTTTTTTACAATCTGCTTTTATGTTTTCCTGCCTGTATGTATATATGTAAGCCATTTGTGTGCCTGATGTTCAAGGTCAGAAGAGAGTGTTAGATTTTCTGGAACTGAAGTTAATGACAAGTTGTGAGTCACTATGTGAGTGGGTGATAGAACTAAAACTGGGTACTCTATAAGAACAGCGAGTGCTCTTAGCCACAGTGCCATTTCTCCAGCCCACTAGTACAGTTTTAAGCTGCATTTCTTCAATGGCTAACAATGTTGTTTAGTGTTGATCTATGCATCAACTTTTGCAAACTATATGTGATGGTTTGTATATATGCTTGGCCCAGGGACTGGCACTATTAGGTGTGGAGCTGATGAAATAGGTGTGTCACTGTGGATGTGGGCTGTAAGACCCTCACCCTAGCTGCCTGGAAGCCAGTCTCCCACTAGCAGCCTCCAGATGAAGATGTAGAACTTTCAGCTCCACCTGCGCCATACCTGCCTGGATGCTGCCATGCTCCCACCTTGATGATAATGGACTGAATCTCTGAGCCTGTAAGCCAGCCCCAAATATATGTTGTCCTTTATAAGACTTGCCTTGGTCATGGTGTCTGTTCACAGCAGTAAAACCCTAACTAAGACTATGTGTTGATGATTGCTAAGTATGCCACTTTTGACATAAGTCAAATAAGTCTTTTTTGACAGGGTTTCACTATGTGATTTTGACTGATCTGGAACTCACCATGTAGACCAGGCTGGCCTGTTCAGCCTCTCTAGTGTTAGGACTAAAGGTGTCGCCTTGTAGGGGAGAGCATACAGTCTAGCCTTTGTTGGGCTGTGATCTGCAAGTAGTTCCTATTAGTCTATCTGCTTTCTCACCCATTTAACTAGGTTTTACACAATGGGTTTTTTTTTTTTTTTTTAAAGGTTAAAAAGGGTATTTATTATCTTGGCTTACACAACATAGTCTGGTTAGTCCAATAATAGTTGTACATTGGAGAGGCCAAGCTAGCAATCCCAATCTAGTCCTAAAGGCCTACAACAAGTTTTGCTTTCTGGCAGTAGCACACTCTTGAGTATGACACTTGTAGTCAGGGTTATCATTCCTATGATGACACACCGTGACTAAAGCAACTTGGGGAGGAAATGATTTACTTGGCTCACACTTCCCTCTATCACTGTACATCATCATCGAAGAAGTCAGGTCAGGAAATCAAATAAGGCAGCAACTCAGATGCAGGGGCTAATGCAGAGGCAGTGTTGTTCATTGGCAGTTTTTGCTCTCTTGGTTTGTCCAGTCTGTGTTCTTAAAGAACCTGGACTACTAGCCCAAGGGTGACACCACCCATAATTGACTGGGGCCTCCCACATCACTAAATAAGAAAATGTCCTACAGGCTCCCCTGCATCCTGATCTTGTGTAGGTATTTGGTTGCTATCTCTCAAATGACTCTAGCCTGTGTCAAGATAACCAAAAACACTAACCAGTACGGACACTTACACAGTATCAAACCCAGGTCTTCTGCAAGGCATATACGTAATCATCTTCCAACAGTCTCATATAGCCTAATGCTGGCCTTAACTTCTGATTCTCTTGCATTAGCCTCTGACCTGCTAAGACTACAGGTGTGTGCTACCATAGCTGGCTAGAATTTTCAGTTCATAGATTATACACATTTGGGCACACTTATACCTGTTTTTTTTTTTTTAAATAAAAATTGCAAACATACTGCATATATTTTGCTATTTGTGTGCAGAAAATATCAGTTTTTGCTTGCTGAGTGCAACTTTACTGAAGTGTCTTATTGCCTTGAAGCTTTCTGGGTAGGCAATTATAACTACTTCACTTATAATCTGTCTGAGGCACAACAGGGGAGTTGTAGAGAAAGAAACAAGTATATTTACTTACAGTACTGTTGCCTAGCAGTGGGGAATGATTTTCTCCTGAGACCAGACTACAACAATAAGTATGAGGTTAGGTACTATGGCTTCAGTACCTCTTAAAGCTCCGTGATTAAAGGCTTGTTCTGTGGAATGGTGTAAGTAGCAAGTGGTAGAACTTCTGGAGGTCTCCAGTCAGTGGTGTATCTTGAAGGGATGTGTCGAGACACGTCTGTCCTCTTCTGCTCTGAGTTTGCAACCTGACCATTTTGTTCCTACCTACTCCTCGCCATGCTACTGTCTATTGATTGATGTTGGTTGCAGGTACCACAGTAGAGAGAGGCTAAGATTGCAAGGCTTTCATTTTCCCTAGGAGCAGAGGGTTAACCTTTTTGGAAAATGACCAATCATGACTAGCTCACTCCAGCTACTTGTACTCAATCATTACACAAAATTAATTGGGGCTAGGAAAGGGTCCAACTACCAAAGTTACCTTGACCTTGCTGCCCAAGAGAGCAGGCAACACACACAAAGCTCAGTCCCTTTGGAACGTGGTTATCCATAACCCACTACAACTGTTCTTTCCAAGATGAACAGGAGCTAAGTCGGGAAGAAAAAAAATCCTGTTTTTAGTATACAGGATTTAAACATAAAATAGACATTAAATTCTGTCAAATGCCTTTTCTGAATATATATAATTTTCTTTAGTCTGCTCTTAAGAGTGAATTACATTGACTTCTTGTTATTGGAACTAGTTTTACATGGTTGAAAGAGCTTATAAAATGAGTACTGTAAAACTTTTAAATACGGGCTGGTGAGATGGCTCAGTGGGTAAGAGCACCCGGCTGTTCTTCCGAAGGTCCAGAGTTCAAATCCCAGCAACCACATGGTGGCTCATAGCCATCTATAACAAGATCTGACTCCCTCTTCTGGAGTGTCTGAAGATAGCTACAGTGTACTTACATATAATAAATAAATAAATCTTAAAGATTAAAAAAAATTGTTTAAAAAAAAAAACAAAAAAACCTTTTAAATACTTCCAACAGGGTTCAGACTAACTGTTCTCAAACACTTCCTCTACGCTGCATGTTTTGTTACTGTGGCGGCTACAAAGCCTGCTGGTGCTGCTCCCTACTTCACTCAGTGCTTGCCAGAGGCTCACAATTGTATTAACTCTAGAGAGGGGTTTGTTTTATTAACTTTTCTACTGTTTTTCTAATTTCACTACTTAACTATTTTTGCTTCTACTGGGTTTAATTTGCTCTATTTTCTAGGCACCCCCACCCCCATTCTCCTGGAATCTTAGTGTAGGGGCTTACCTAGTTATTTTGAGATCTCTTTTCTTATTTAAGCATTTCACTTTCTGCATGTGTGTTATCTAATCCTCAAGTGTTTAGTGGCTTTCTGTTTGTCACTCTGCAACAGGCACTTGTTGTGTGGTGACATTGTTGGCTGGTGAGTTGCTTTTGGTGTAGATCTCAATTTATTACATGCTGCTTCACAAACAATGTAACTTGGCTTTACCCTGAGGCCCCTCTTTAATAGTTCTTTATTTCCTTTTGTGCTTAACTCTTGACATTTACGCTACCCAGGGAGCACTTAGAACAAGCTATACTGTCATGCAGTGCTTCATGCTCACGTTCTCAAGGAAGTCTCTAAGGACAAAGCATGTTTTATACACATATGGTCAATCAATACGCACACGCATATACAATCTTTCTCAGAAACCTAAATAGAGATGTTGTACACGGTTTTGCTTATGAAGACGTAAGAAAGTCAGAGCCGAGAAGTGAGAGTGTCCCTCATCCTTCTCACAACGCTTATTACTACTTTCTCATCTTTCCCTTTCTCCCTTTTTCCTTTTTCCTTTTTCTTTTCTTTTCTTTTAAAAACAAAACAAAACAAAACAAAACAAAACAAAACAAAACAAAACAAAACAGGCTCTCTACAAATATCCTAGAACTCACTGTAGAGCCCAAGTTGGACTTGAATTCAGAGACCCGCCTGCCTCAGCCTCCTTGAGTGCCAGGATTAAAGGAGTGCTCCACCATGCCCGATTTCCCTTTTCTGTTTTGAGACAAGATTTCTCTATGTATTACTTACCAAGGTTGCCTGGAAAATGATAGTCAAGATGGGCTTGCAACTAACAATCTTTCTGCCTTAGTCTCTAAACAAGATCACAAATTTCTGGTAACAATCAAGCATGAAAGTAATAAAATAAATAAAACCAATAAAATCTAACTTTAAAAAAGAAAAAAACTTTAAAATTTGACCAAAATGTAGCCCCCAAATAAAATGATAAAATTAACAAAGAACGTTACCTGATTCCGAGAAAGGTAATACAGCCTCAACAGGAAAAAGCCAGATATTTTAAAATAGACTTTTAAAGTCTTCAGAAGAATAGAAATATTTTATATATAATTAATAACACAAGATTTAAAAATGTAATTATAAGTGAGCCACCTGCCCCTGCCTCCATAGTAATAATTTATAAACAGTAGAATATTCCAGCCATAAGAGAAATATAATATCAGAATTTAAATGGACCCAAGCTGAGGAACAAGTCCTACTTCAAGTTGGGGAGGAATGGGAGAAGGGAGGGAGGGAGAGATCAGTGCCTCTTGAGGAGGCAGACAACAGCACTGCCAGAAACAGTTTTACCAAACAGAAGCAATCAAATTATAATGTTTCTAGGATTGTGGATTTGGTTTAATGCTTGCATTAGGGGTTCCCTTGTCCGGGAAACCCAAAGTCCTGCCTGTTCCACTGCTGCCACCAGAGGATTAGGGTGGATTAACCAACTACTGCTCCAGGGATGGAGCTCACTAATTGCACCAGTCTGACATATAAAGGGTCCTGGGTTTCCTTGTTCCAAGGACACTAAGGAAAAGGCAAAACCAAAAACCAATAACCACACAGAACTTCTAATTTATAAACTTACAGTCAACACACAACTGTCCGCAATCAACACAATCTAGATCAAGAGCAGTGCTTCTCAGACTATATATTAGACTTTTTCTCTGTTCAAATGCAGGTGAGTATTTTCTAAAACATATGAAAATGAAATATAAGTATCTAGACAAAAACTTGAATCCAATCAAACCCCTAGTTTATCAAAGAAATTACAAGGACACAGAAAATCAATGTATGTATTTCATGTAATATTTACATTACATATACATTACAATATATACATTACAGATGGGCAGAGGTGGTGCACACCTTTAACCCTAGCACTTAGGAGGCAGAGGCTGGTTGATCGCCTCTGTTCAAGGTCAGAGGGATCTACAATTGAGTTCCAGAACAGACAGGGTTACTTAGAGAAACCCAGTCTTGAAAAACAAAACAAAACAAAACAAAACATAACATTTAAGCCTGTTGTCTGAGATATTAAGGTTCAACTGAGTGCCTCCTGTGTTATGTATTAGGTAAATGTTCTATCACTGAATCAAATGCAGCCCTGAAAAAATATTGTTAATTATATAAAGGCCCACCATACAATCACAATGTATCAAACTTATTTGGATCTGCGTTCAGACAGTTTTAAAAAGAATAATGTATTTTCTGAGAGGGTAGAGAAACAGGAGGATCCCTTGGATTTGTTAGCCAGTCAGTATAGCAGAGATATTGAGCTTTGGATTTAATGAAAGAACTATCTTAAAAATAAGGTGGAAGGATAGGGACTACTCTTCCAGAGGAAGCAGGTTTGATTCTTAGCACCACATGGCAGCTCACAAATGCCCATAACTCTGGCTCCAGGGGATCTAATACTCTCTTCTGGCCTCTGGGGTCATCAAGGCATGCTTGTCATGCAGACACTTTTTTTAATGGTACTGGTTACAACCTAACACTTATGGGTAGAATGGCATAATTCAATTTACATATAGATATTTTATTTTATAACATATATAAGTATGTGTACACATGAAGGTACACGTGAGTGTGAATGTGAGGGTTAGAAGACAACTTGTGGCAGTTAACTTTTTTACCATGAGGATGCCAGGAATCAAACTCAGGTCTTCTGGCTCAGTGGCAAGCAATTTTACTTGCTGAGCTATCTCAATGGCCAAGAGGTAATGTACAAATGATACTAGAAGTAATTATGGGTAAGAACTGGAGCTGAGTTGGAAATAGGATAGTTAATCAGCATAAGCATATGAAATTATGTTAATTAGTAAATGAACATAAATTTCCCCCATGTCTTTTTATTGGTTGATAGGTTTTTAGAATCAAGTAATAAAAAACTCTAGCTTTGAACCTGCAATGTAGCTGAGAATGACCTTGACCTCTCTTTAAGAGATAATGATCCTTCTGCCTAGACTGCTTGAGTGCTGGGTTTAAGGGTATTAGCTAACATACAAGGTTTATGAGTGTGCTTGGGATTTGAAAGCAAGGCTTCGTACAAGCTACGCAAATATTCTACCTACTGAGCTACACCCTCAATCCCCATTACATTTTAAACCGCTGGTATCAAAGAAGCGGTTCTAGAAAGGCAAGTTTTTATAACATTCTATAACAGAGAAAGTAGTAAAGCTCTAAACTTTTATAGCAAGGTGGTCCAATTAGTAAGGGCACCTGCCCTTACATGAATTTCATCCCTGGGAACCGCATGAAAGCCATGATATGAACGCACATCCATACATTCGCGTGCATGCATACACACACAAATATAAGTTGAATGTGACCTGCTTTTGCTTTGGTGTCTACTGGTGAAATGACAGAAACTTTGTAGAGGTGAGCATCAATCTAAAGTCAAATCCCCACCAGTAAGCAGAATCTGTTATGAACATACACTTCACAACCACAGCAAGATCAAAAAGGGATACACATACTTCAGTATTTTCTGAAAACTTCAGGAAGAATTCAAAAACAACAACAACAAAACAACAAAAATCTGCAACGAGAGTCTCATAAGGGAAAATTATTTGACACATAATTGTCATTATTGGTCATTACACTAACTTTCAAATCATGACACATTAAGAAAGTAGCCTTTAAGAGATAATTAAAAGGAAGAAAGATTTTCCTACCAGGGGCTAAGAATAAAGACCAACACTGCCCCAGAAAATGACTAGGTTGATGAAGTCTAAAGCTTCCTTGGTTGCAAATATTGGCCTATTATTCTCCTACTATTTAGAATCTCTTCTTGTTACCACTTAACTGCAACAGCCTTGACAAGTGTAAGCCAACATTCTCCCCTTGACTTCCCTAGTTGGCTGCATGTATTTTGTAATGTTGCCTGGGCTGTGGTTAACTCTCAACAGAATATGCAATTAGTTTGAAGGGTATGGGGGTGAGGGGAGTGGTATAATCTTCACATTTAAAAATTATTATTTTATGTGTATGCGTATTTTATCTCTATGTATGTATGTGTACCATGAGCATGCCTGATGCCATGGAGATCAGAAAAGGATGTTAGATTTCTTGGAACTGGAGTTAGATGGTTGTGGGCCACCATGTAGGTGGCTTAAAATCAAAACCTGGGCCTTAGAAAAGCAGACAGTGCTCTTAACCTCTAAGCCATTTCTCAAGCCCCAGATCTTTACTTTTTGTTGGCTGTGCAACATAACCTTCTGTGCTATGGTGGGATGTACCTAAAGTGATATTTTCTGAGTTGTTACTTCTTTCTACTCATCCTTTTCCTATTATTATACAGAAATGCTGAGGTATCAGAAATGAAACCAACTTCAAGTTAGCAGGTATGTCTGAAGTATTGACTGAGCAGGAAGGATGGGATCTAGTACCTATTTAGAAAACATTCAGTTAATTTTTTTTGAGGCCTTTACAACTTTTTTTTTTAAAGAATTATTTATTTTATGTATAAGAGTACACTGTAGCTGTCTTCAGACATACCAGAAGAGGGAGTCCAGATCTTATTACAGGTGATTGTGAGCCGCCATGTGGTTGCTGGGAATTGAACTCAGGACCTCTGGAAGAGCAGTCAGTGCTCTTAACTGCTGAGTCATTTTTCCAGCCCCCTTTACAACTTTTTGTATATTAAATTATTCAGATGTTTTAAAATCATATTTGGAAATTCATAAAGTAGAAACTGCTCTGTATATCTAAACTAATACTTCCATGATCTGGCAGGTCCTTTCTACAAACAGAAAGAAAAGTTTTTCTAACACATATAAAAGTTTAAGCAGGTGGGGGGAGAGATGACTCAGCGGTTAAGAGCACTGACTGCTCTTCCAAAGATCCTGAGTTCAAATCCCAGCAACCACATGGTGGCTCACAACCATCTGTACAGCTACAGTGTACTCATATACATGCAAAATAAATAAATAAATCTTTAAAAAAAAAAAAAAAGTTTAAGCAGTATTTTACTCAATCTTCCCTTGGACAAACATGATGTCATCTCATTATGCAGAAAAACTGAGCATATAAGAACCAGACTTATACACATTGGATGGCTGAGACAAAGTAAAATACCATGCTATTACTTCCAGTAACACATGAACTGCCAAATACTCTAAATCCCAGGGTTGTAGAGAAGAACCTTGTCTGTAACCAGAGGCAAGCAAGCCTTTACAAATCAACACAAACACAACAGTGTTGAAATATACAGTAGGAACATTTATTTAAACACTTCTAAAAGGTATCCATGCCTGATGATTTGATATAAAAATCAAACCCATCATATTTTCCCATCAGTTTCTCTACATCAAGGGCAATCAGAAATTTGTACAACATGAATATGTTTCTGAAACAAAAATTACAAATTAAATGATAACAAAACTACACAGATCAACTGGACCCTAAATGAATTTCTATGAATTCATTCCTCCTTCCCCCATCACCTAGAGCTTCTTTCTTCAGTCTCATTCTGCTCCTTTTCCTTTCTTTGCTTGGCCATGAACTTCTGTTAAAAGCAATTTTCAATATGAAAAATTTGTTAGATGTTGTTTGCTATGTGTGCAATCCTAAGTGTATTTCATTACATTTATTTTAAAATTTAAATTTAAAGCAGTGTCGTAATTACATTCATTTCTTGCCCTATTCACCCTTCTGATATTCGATGATATGCCATGCATTATTATGCTTGGGGCTTGCTGATTTAGTAGTATATAGAAAAAGAATGCATTTTGACAAGTGTTTACACTATAATGAAAGAACCAAAGAGAAGCAAACCTGAAACCCGTGTAGGTGGTAGTAATTACTCTACAGCTATAACAAGAAGGAAGGAGTAGTGTAGGGTGTAAGCCAGTGTTCCAAGTCCTTGCTGAGCATGTGCCTATTCTTATGTTCAATCCCTAGCACAACAAACTTCAATATTAACAGAGAAACTAGGGAAAGTTGATCTTTTTGTGGATGTAGGATCAAGTTTACTTTCTTTTAATTTTGGTTTTGTGAGACAGGTTACTCTGTGTAGTCCTGGCTGTTCTGAATCCACTATATAGATCAGGCTGTCTTTGAACTCAAGGTGATCTGCCTGCCTTTGCCTGCCAAGTGCTGAAACTGGAGTCCTGTGCCACAGCAGTTGGCTTTTTGGAGCTTGCTTTTTTAAGCAAAGGCCCTTCTTAGCAGCTAATGTATGAATAGAGACCAAAAGATAGGAAAAAGTAACCTCATGATAAGTTTGGGAAGGGCACAGGATTAGTAATTAAAGGAATGGCACAATGGCATCTGAAGTACAAGAAAGGAAAAGAGTAACAAGACAGAGTTAAAGCCACAGATGAGGCAGGTTGTGTAGTCTCATAGAGCCACAGCCAGTGTGGATATTATTCCAAGGGCCATATGAAGCAGTTGCAAGATTTTAAATTATTCTGTTTTTTTAAAGTTTTTTTTTTTTTTTTTTTTTTTTTTTT
>NC_034591.1:100967221-101010183 GCF_900095145.1 Mus pahari | reverse complement strand
GAAGAGCAGTCGGGTGCTCTTACCCACTGAGCCATCTCACCAGCCCCTCTTGTTTTTTTAAAAACAAGGTTCCTTGACTAGCCTTCAACTCTATGGGTAGATCATTCTCAAACTCGAAATATCCACATGCCTCTGCCACCAGAGTATAGGATTAAAGGTGTATGATACCACATCTGGCCCCAGTTGAAAGATTTCAAATGGAAAAAAAAAAGTAAGATATAGTAGGTTAAAAGCTTAAGGATAATAGTAAATTTAATATAATAATGTGTGAGGGGTTAGACCTAGAATTAAATAAAGTTGGGTGAAACTCTAGGCTAAAGGCCTATTACCAACTATCTTGGTCTTAAAAGTTCAATACACAGAATATATTAAACAATCTTAGATAATTAGGAGCAGAACTACTGCTTCAATCATGGCTAAGACTAAAACTCTCTAGAGCAGAACTTTCTCAAAACATATACAACAAAAAAGAAAGTAACATTTTTCTTCTGACTAGAAATTCAGAAGTGTTAATATGTTAATATGTACAGGCAGTCGCAACAGAACATCAGGATAAGCAGAATCTTATATTGTAAAGGATATCCACAAGACACTACTGGCTTACACAGTCTGTTCTAGACAATGATATTGCTCCAGGAAAAAGATTAGGGCTAGAGACAACAGCAACATACAGCAACACAGGAAAACAGGGATTTTTTTTTTTTTCCCAATTTAGGAGCAATGAACTGGGATAAATACCCAAGTTCTCATAAAGAAATATATACGTTGGGCAGACTCATTTTAAATCAAAAGATGGTGACAATGCTTGAAGATTTGTATGTGTTACCTCTGTATTTTGTTTATGACGTGTGCTCTTGCAGTGATTTGCCATTGCTTTTTCACCTGAGTAGAAGAGGGAGCAAATTGGACAGAAAAATCCAGCCTTCGGAACAAGAAAATCCAAATCTAAAAGACAGAAAGAAAGACAAAGAGAAAAATCCATCAACAGTGTGTCAATCACTTTATCCAAATCTGGCAAGCACATTTAACACACAGTATACCACCTCCCCCACCCCAACACACACACAGAACACACACCGCTATATACATAAGACAGCAATGAAGTCACAAAACACAGATATATTTTGAGGATCTTGAACCTAGGGCACTCTACTACTTAGCTCTATTCCCTAGCAGTTCAAAACATATACATTTAACAATATGTAATATATATTGAGAGTCTCCAGAGAAGCCATAATGCTAATAATAGCTTTGAGTATAAGTCGAAGAATGAGAGAGTAGAAAACAAACATCTCAGAATCACCCTGTTAAGTTAGAAGACGGAAAAGCAGCACAATGCTGGGCTGCTAAACAAGTAAAAGCCCTTCAACTCAGCATAGTGGTTGGTTACAAGCAAAGTTTCCTATTAATAACTGGAGTTTTTGCTTGAGGAAGTATAAGTCAGTTTTTAACATAGCAGCAAATATAGTGTAACAAGAAAACAAGAAGAATATCCCAGTCCTCAAGAATGAAATAAAAACATCCATGCCAGGATTTAAAAAAAAAAAAAAAAACCTAGATAAGTTGTATTCAGGAACAGCAAGCAAGGTGAGCCTGCTCACTTCTGACTTCATAGGTATAAGAAAAACGTCCTTTTTTTACTTTACCTCCAGGGACATCAGATGTCACTGATTTGCCTACAGAAGAGTCTTCAGTTTTCCTGCGTTTTTCATCAGGTTCTGAATCCTTTAGTTCAGCTTCATCAACTAAAGTCATTAAAAGTTCAAGGAAAAACATGAAGTTATTTAAAATAGATATATCTGTCAAAATCAAATTAACATTAGATATTCTCCATATTCCAAAACTATTCTTAAAACTCATTGAACTATGCCTTAATGATCCCTTGATCCAAGAAGCAAATGAGTAAATATAGATATATTTAGATATATTCAATGGATATAGGAGATATAAGGCTAAAGCCTATGTAAAATTTTATTTGTATAGCTCCAGAAAGGATAAGGGTGACAGATAATTATTATTATTTTTAGTAGAAAATAGTGAGTTTCATAATATCTTTGTGATCTGCACATCACTGTATTTCAATTGTATCTGCACCTTCTTTCTCCCAACCGCAGTCCTGTTTTCATGATGTATTTAAATCTAGATTTTGCAGGAAATAAACAAAATCCACTCGACAACCCCCATCCCTTTCTCTCGTTCCCCTGTCCTTTAGCCCCTCACAGTCCTCCTTTTAAGAGTCAAGTTCTGTAGACCTGACAGAGTCAATTTTAATTTATAAGGAGGCAATGTATGAGATTAATGGAAATAGGCACGAGCAAAGAGTAATTCTGTTCTAAAGTTGTTCCCATCCAGAAACTTTTATTTGTCAATTATTAAGTCTATTGAGGGCGTATACATCCTTTTTCTTGGCTTGATGGTCAAACAACTTATTTTCTCTGCCTCTGATTTCTTCTTTTTTCTTTACTCAAGTAATAAACTTTAACTTATTTATTACTGTATTTGCTGCTACCACTCAAAAGGCACATGCGTGTTAATAATGGATTGATTATACACTACAGTATCTTATATAAAAGCTATATAATAACTAAGAGTAAACTAAAATAAATCATTTAAATTAAAACCGAGTTGCAAATGACTTTCTTACATTATTAGGTCTTTTGAGGGAATTAAGGGAAAAACAATTATTAAATGAACCATAATAAATTACCTCTCCTATATAATACAGTTGAGAAGAAGCAATTCTAAGCAACCTGGTGTCAATGTTGATCTAACATACCATAAATCTTTGATTAAAAAAACAAAAAAAAAACTAAAACTAAAACTAAAACTAAGGAATTCATATTAGGAGCTACTGGTGAGATACAACTATTAACTATAGCTTACTGTAAAAAGTTGTTATAGAAAAGAAGAAGGGATACCTGCTTGGGACATGATAAGCAGTAACAAACAATGCCAAGACCTCAAGACTAAAGTAAGAGAAGAAATATTTTTGAAATACCTGGCTCAGGGATTCTCAACCTTCCTAATGCTGTGATCCTTTAATACAGTTCCTCAGGTTGTGCTGACCCCAACCATAAGATTACTTTTGCTGCTACTTCATAACTCTAATCTTACTCCTGTTATGAATCGTAATCTAAGTAGTTTTTGAAGACAGGGGCTTGCCACAGGGGTAGTGACCCACAGGTTGAAAACCACTATTCTAAATGCTGTATTTGTTGCTAGGGGTATTCCAAAGCCGACACTGATTTTTGTCCCCTAATGATAGAAAGTTTGCTGTAGTTTACGTGTAAGGAGTAAATAAAGGTAAAACTCAAGATGGCCATCAGAGAAGATTCATTTCCTTAGGTAAATAGACAAGAAAGCAGTTAACTAGGTAATGGAAAAGGAAATACCACCACTGGTCAGAAAATAAAATAAAAAGGGTTTTAACAGACTTTGGAGGAGGAAAGGAGGGTAAAGGGATCAGATTCAAAGAACTTTCCCTCAGTACTACAAAGAAGACGGTAAAGGGATATTGTCATACTAGAAGATGCTTTCCTATACCTTTCCTATCAATACTCCCTTAGAAATCAGGAATGACGTTAGTATTTTACTGTCAACAACAGGAAGGATAGTGGATACAATGAAATATTAAATACAATAAAAAGTTATCTATCGGTAACAATGTTTATGTTCCTTGTTTGTATTAACTTAAATATTATTACACCTGGATGCCTGTAAACAGACAGTTAAATTATTGATCCCTGATGTTACAGCATGGTCACAATAACATCTTGTAATTTCTGCAAATATTTTTTTTTTGTTCTATTGTCACTGTTCCAAAACCTTTCTAAATTATGAAGAAAGAAGTTTACAAGGCTCTTCTAAGCCTGCCTGCTGCCTTTCTAGTTTCGTGCCTGGTTATGTGTGAAAGCTCTATCATGATCTCATGTTATGTGTTTCCCCCCACCCGAATAGCCCCTTTACCTCCTTCACTCATTTGGAAGGCCTCTTCGCCTTTTGCTGGTTCTGCCACTTTTTGTGAGGTTGATGCTTTCCCAACTCTAACTCTCTTCAATGCCGTTTTAGCTTTAAAAAGAAAGCCTAATTTATTGCTTCATTAACAGTATTTAAATTGCTTTAAATTTAACATATTAAACTATCTAGAAATTCTATATTTGTTGCAAAAAAATACTTAAATTTGGGGAGATTGCCTTTGTGTTTCTGAGACAGGGACTTTCTTTAGTTAGGTTCTTTTTTTTTTTGTTTTTTTGTTTTGTTTGTTTTGTTTTGTGAGACAGAGCTTCTCTGTGTAGTCCTGGCTGTCCTGGAACTCACTTTGTAGACCAGGCTGGCCTCGAACTCAGAAACCCGCCTGCCAATTGTGTTCTGAAAAATTGTCCCTTCCTATTCTTTTCACAGGATGGCTTTAATACTTTTCCCTGAATTGCTGCCAATCCAAAAAGATGTTCCTGATATTCCATTCTTAGTTTAGTTAAAATTTTCAAGGTTTTCTTTCCCTCCCTTCCTTCCTCACTCCCTTCCTTTCTTTTCTTTTCTTTTTAAAACAGGGTTTCTCTGTATAACAAACAGCCCTGGCTGTCCAGAAACTGACTCTATAGACCAAGCTGGTCTTGAACTCAGAGGTCTGCCTGCCTCTTCCCACTGAGTGCTGAGCTTAAAGGCCCATACTACCACTACCTGTTTTGTTTTGTTTTTAACGTTTACAAAGTAGACATTTATTAACACATTAAATAGCTTCATTTAAAACATCTAAGGAAACAAAATAAACTACTATTTGAATTCCTTCTCATCAAGGTGACTTATTCTGTAACATATTATGTCAACTGAGTTCAAAGTTTTCTAAATGGAAATTAATTTGGTCTCTCTCATGTCCTGTAAGCAAGGAAGCTGCTCCATTATGCCATAACATCAAAATATTATGCTATGCCAAGTGTGGTGACTCTCACCTATAATCCTGGCACTTGGGAAGGAAGAATATCCTGAGTTCAAGTCTATATTCTGAGTTCTAGGCCAACATGAGCTACAGAGTCAGACCTCATCTCAAAAGACCAAAATCTTCCAGGCATGGTTATTCACATCTTTAATTCCAGTACCCAGGAAGCAGAAGCAGAGATAGGCTGATTTCCGTTGAGTTCAAAGCTGCCTGGTCTACGTATGGATTTCCAGGTCAGAAAGGTTCAGTGAGAACTTATCTTTTTTTTTTAAAAAAAAAGTTGAACAATACCTCAATAATTTGTCCTCCTGCTTGTCCTAAACCTAAGTTTAAGCAAGAAGTGAGAGGCACTGTAATGTGAACACTATTCTCCTCTTTAAAAGCTTGTTCCCCCATCCATAACACACTGTGTGCACTGAAGCTCTACACTGGCTGGTTCACTTTGTCTCCTGGTTTTGACATCCTTTCTTGAGGTGTAACAACTTGAGACAACCCATGCTCTGTAAATTAAATGTGTGCAACCTACACAATGTTTCTGTGGAAAACTAAAAGTTCTGTGGAGTGGTTGTAACTGCCAGCTTACAGATAATCAAGAGGATGACATTATTCCTACTGTGGCACTGTGTTCACACAGTTTTAAATGTAATCTCATGAAACAGAAAAAAATGAATACTTTCAAGTATCTACCTGCCAAATGTCTTTCAGTCATGGTTTTCAGATCTTTTTGTGTAAGAGTCTCACTTCCTGGACCTACTTGGGAGAAAGAATGGAGCTTTGTCTTCTTTGGGTCCACAGCTCTCCTCTTTCTATTTCCTTTTTTATCTGTATGGTGCTCAATTTTGCCTCGTGCTAACTCAACTTTTGAATCATTGTCTCCATCTTCTTCATCTCCAACTTCATCCACAGTAACAAAATTCAGCTCTTCTTTAAGGTTGTTAAAATCAGCCAGAGAGTCTTCATCCTCTTCAGTTACTTCATCCAAAGTCATTAAGTGAAAATCACTGCTGTCATCCTGTATTTCATCTACAGTAACTAAAGTTGAAGGGTCTTCAGGCATCTGGGAAGAAATGAACCCAATAGAATCCCTTTTATCTCTTTTAGCATTCAAAGTGGCAAAAGTCATGTCTGCTGACTCTTCTACTTCTCCAATTTCATCCACGGTTACCAAGCGTTCCTGTTGTAGATCTTGTTCTTCAGCCATGGACAGTACAGTAACATCTTTAGGTCCACTGTGGGGAATACAATCATCTTGGTCAATTAGTTCATCTAAGGTAAGAAGGGAATTAGAATTTTTTACCATTTCTTCCATGTTGAGCTCTTCTTCATCAATGACTTCATCCACAGTGACTAGCGCTTGTGCGGTTGCATCTTCTTCCTCCCCTATTTCATCTAACGTTACAAAGGACAATTCCCCCTCAACACTGTGAGGGACAGAAGTTTTCCCCTTTTTCTTTTTTAAGTTAAGTTCAGGGGAAGGAGAAATTTTGAGGGCTTCCTTTCTTTTTCCTTTTAATGGATTCTGCTTGGCTTGAGAAGGATTTACTTCTTCTATGACTTCATCCACAGTAACAAATTCATCCAAATTAAATGTAAATAATGGTTCCTGTTGGAGAGTTAAGAATCAGTACTGTGAACTATGACCACTGACTAAGTCATAGTAAACTAATATGCAGATCATCTGTGAGAATTTCACTGTAAAGACATTTCCTAATACTAAAATACTAAAATAAAATTAATGTTGTATTTTAAAAGGTTCCAAAGTGATAAGGCTAGGAAGACGGTGGGGAAAAGTGCCTGGCACCAAGTGCAACACCTGATTTTAATATCCAGGACTAATTGTATAAGGAGAGAAGTGACTCACACAAATTGTCCTCTAACCTCTTCCATGTATGTAAGAGTATTATATACATTCAAGAATATGCATACACAGCACACAATTAATTTAAAAATAATTTACACTTTAAAACTACATTTCAAACATTTGTCTAAACAATTGTCATACAAAGAATCTGCTCTTCCATATACTAATTATCTAGCAAATTTTCACTTACTCGACTCCTAAAAGTACCTCAAACAAAAATAAAAAGTAAATAGTTAACTATACCAATTAATTTATATACATTTTTAACTTATACAATACTAAGAAAGTTTGAAGCTTATATTGATAAAACTCTAAGATTACTAAGACTTGATAGCTAATATAATTGTATTTGAAAACATTATTTTTTTAAACAACTATTTTTTTTTTTAAGATTTATTTATTATATATAAGTACACTGTAGCTGTCTTCAGACACTTCAGAAGAGGGCATCAGATCTTGTCACGGATGGTTGTGAGCCACCATGTGGTTGCTGGGATTTGAACTCCGGACCTTCGGAAGAGCAGTTGGGTGCTCTTACCCACTGAGCCATCTCACCAGCCCGAAAACATTATTTTAAAATTGATATAATAGTAAAGAAATTTCTAGCAGGTTCCGGCATTTTGTATGCTATCAATGAACCACAGCTAGCACACAGAGTATATAAAACTGTTTAGTCTACCACAGCAACAGCAACAGAGAATTAGTGGCAAGATAGAACATGAAGCATTTCACTTCTATCCTATGTTCTACACCATCCACTCTCTTAACTCCCATGCTAACTATGAAAAAGTGAGGGCACATGTATTAAGACAGATGGGTGCTGCTGTGGAAGAATGGGTATAGAAAATGTGAATATTCTCATTTTACCTCTTTTGATTTGGAACTTCTATCAGTAGTACTTTTAGAATTCTTAGTGTTCTGCAAAGCCAATGCCTAAAATATTAAGAAATACAGAAAAAAAAAGAATTTATACCCAGGTTATTAATGTTCTTTAAGAAAAAGAACCTAGTTAGCAAATATCAAAATATGGTCAATTATGCAAACATGTTAAGCAAATAAACAAAACTAAGTCAATAATCATTTAATGGTATATGCAGTCTCTAAAAGCTATAGCTAAATTCGGTTTCTAAGATCTTTTTTTCCTCTTTGCCCACAATGTCTAAGTTTAGGCAATTAGTGAACTAATAAAAGAACAATTTCAGAGGAACAAGAATGCCAAATGATCATCCTAGGAGCCACTGCAGACACATCCTTCAAAGCACAGTCATTGTTCTGACCAAAGTTTAATTCAGCTACATTTGTGACCATGTAATACTTTCCAAGTGTGTGAGTAAATGGGAACTTTGAGCTCAGTACTCCAACTGTCTACTGCCTTATATCAATGGAACTGTTTCAGACAGGGAAATGGGAGCTTGGGGCTAGAGTGAAGAGATGAAAACATGAACGAAAACTACACTTCCTACTTTACAGCTACAGCGCTATGCACGTCAAAGGTACACCGAGCCATTCTTCTACTCTCCTCACCTTATTGTTGCTGTCTTCCCGTTTCATGATGGGAGGTTTAGTCTCTGTTTCCTGAGACTGTTTTGTTATGTCCTTGTAATCCACTTTAGAATCCTTGCACTGAAGGGCTGAGATCCTTCCACTGCACCCTCTGTTAACACCAATCTGAGTGGGTTTGGATTTACTGTTGCTTTCTGCCAAGCCTGATCTGGTATTTTTAAGCAGACCAAATTCCTTGGCTGAAATTTTCTTTTCAGCATTTATTTGCTCTCTAAGCACAGGTTTTGGAAAGGTGTTGTGACTTTCAGTTTTTGAAGGTGTACTTTTTGCTTTAGGAGAAGAGACCACAGTAGCCTTTATGCTTGATTTACTACTATATACATTTGATACAGTCAGCACACTAGTTTTACCAGTTTCATCAGGCTTACTGGTCTGATCCACTCCTTTAGTTGGGTCTGCCTTGATGACAGAACTTTCAATTGGCTTTTCTCTTATTGCTGCTATAATCTTCTCCAATTTTTCTGCAAATATGACAGCTTCATTCTTCTCAGCCTTCTCTGTTTTTACTTGTAAATCCATTCTGGTCTCTGTAACATTAAATTCATTTTCTTCCTTTTCATCCAAGATACCTTTCTCAGCAATATCCTTTCTGCTCACAACCTTCTCATCTTCAATGTAACTTCCTGGTACTTGGGTCACAATACAAGCAGATGGCAGCACTTCTGAAACAGTTTCATGTTTATCCACTTCAGCTATGGCATCTACCATAGGCTGTGCAATTCTAGAAAATCTATCTTCTGTTTCAGATGGAGAATCTTCTAGAATTCCCTTGATGTTCCTTTCTTCTATGAAGACACTGTCAGATACTGATAATTCTGTTTCAGGGTTTGTAACTTCTGCCTCTTCCTTTTCAAAGTCACTGGTGTACATCTGCTGGCTTAAAGCAGACTCATCTATATTTTCACTGAATAACTCAATATTGGCTGGAGTGGATGCTACAAGAGGAATTTCTATGCTGACCTCTGCTCCTTGAGCTTCAAGTTCTAGTGTTTGAATTGCAAAGTCAGACTCACACAATGCTTGTTTGGGTTCTTCCTTACCAAGTTCTTCCTGATGCATTGAAGTTTCTGTTCCAATATTGGAAGAAGTAGTTTCTTCTTCAACCTCACTAGGTTTAACAGAAGAACTATCAGCTGCTGTTTGTACCTCACTTTCATCAACAGGACTGTTTTTCAAGTCAGGGCTAAAAGTACTTAAAAACAAACAAAAAGAACACAAAACAAACAAAAATCAAACTATGATGAGAATTCAATCATTGTAAATAACCCTGTTGATGCCAACTGTACAGGTTTCCTAATGCACAAATGATAAGCACTGGGAAATCCAGCCAATCAGCATTAAAGTGGCTAAGATGTTCTGATGGGAATACAAAAGGTGACCAATATAAGAGAGCGTCTTTTTAATTCAAAGGAAACAACAGAAAAACTAGGATTGTTAGTATCTTCCTTTTTCTTGTGTAAGTTAACAATTTTTCATTCCAAGTTTGTACCTGAAAAGGCTGAACAAAAATTTAAGACGTCTCAAATTACTATAGACTCTTTACTCATACAGGTAGCTAAACAGAGTGTGTATGGTTTTACAATAAAGCTGTGATCCATACACGTGAACTTAAAATGGCTATAGAACTTCCATAAAAGCAATATAAAACTGGCATGGAGGGAAATGCTCCTAAACCATTTTGCCTCCATTTTGAATACAAAAGACCTACTTTAAATTTTTTTAAAAATGTGCTTATGAATGATAACATTTAAAAGAAAACTTCCTTTAGAATCACCTAGGTAGCTTTTGGAGATTTAAAATTATAAGTAAAACTGTTAGAACTACCAAAACATGAACATACACTCCTACTAAAAACAAACCACTCATTTAGTTATAATATATTTCAATTATCTAGATGAGCTAGAGAAAATACATGGCCAACTGTATGTAAAAGGACAATGTCTAACACAGTCATAAAGTGTACTCATGTAATTTTGTTAGAAGTGGTTGAGTTGGAGAAAGACACCAGAAGGGCACACGTTATATTATGGTCATCATTAACCGTTTGTTTGCAAGGAGAGGATAAATTGTCGTTTCTGACATGCTCTTCAGAGGATAGCCACATGTCTATCTTTGTCCTGTATTACTTTTACTGCAGAGATTTTGAAAAGGTGCTATTTGCCACCAGGGTCTAGTCATTTCATCAAATAAATTGGTTCTCCCAGAAGAATAACCCTAAGTTTATAAATAAACATACTGTTCCCTGTGAAGCATGAGAGGTGTAAGATGAACAACTAGGGATCGTAGACCATCATAACAATATATAGTAATTTCTGTATAAGCTACTTAGCATATTCAAATGCTCCTATTTTAAATTTTTGATATCGCTAACACTGGAGATACCAACAGCTGATATTAGGTATTCAAAACTCCTGGAACTAGAATAGAGTCTGTGGCCAAGCACAAATATGACAAGAAACAACTGTGATATTCAGTTACAAAATTCATATCTATAATAAAGAATAAACTCAAATTCCTGCCTCATTAGTGAGCTACATATTGATCCTAACAATTTATAAACTGAACTATATAGAAAACTATATAGAAACATTCAAGTCTGAACAAACATGAAGATTTTTAAAAATATCATCTGAAAAATGTAACATGGTTTTCTTGATTACCACATTTAAAGTGTATAAAAAGTTAGTATCATTTATACAAGGAGCAACTACACAGTTCTACATTTGAAACACAGGTGTTTGTAAAGATGGTTAAATTACATATTTTGCTTCTATGACAGTCATTTTAAAGTTATGTATGTGGTATGTATGTATTTATGTATGAATGTATATGTGTGTGTGTGTATATATATATATATATATATATGTAAGTGTATGTATGTATGTAAGTATGTATGTATGTATGTATGTATGTATGTATGTATGTATGTATGTGCAGGAAGCGATGGAGGCCAGAGGAGGGCACTGAAACTTTGGAGCTGGAACTTCACGAAGTTGTGAGCCTCCCTGTGGGTGCGAGAAATTGAACTTGAGTTCTCCAAAAGAACAAGTATTCTTAACTGTGGAGTCATCTCTCCAGCACTTAAAGACTGTGGAAGTCTTTAAGAATTACAGTGTTTTCTTCACAGATATTATTTTAACAAAAGTGAGTATCTGTTCATTAGCTATAATGAAGGAAAGTTTCAATGTTGATGATCAATTTAGCCAGTAAGATGACAAATAAATGACATTATTAAGACCAGAGTTAAAGGGACAGTTTTGTTGGCTTGTTTTTGCTTTTAAGGAATGAAAACAGTCACATTCAGTTAAACAGCACAAAAAAAATTGTCCAGAAAGGCAATTAGTTAGTCCACAGTGATTCAGTTAGTCCACAGGGCTCCTACTTCCCGACCCCACCAATTCAGAATTTCCCAAAAAGGAATCCTATAAAAGCTAGACATGAGGTTAAAGGACCACACTGTAATGCACACATCCCAAGACATTTTAGGGTAAGATTTAACAGAGAAAATTAATTTGAGAGCTTCACCAGGTATTTCCCAGCATTCTTACTTAAAGTCAAAATCAAATGACACATAAATAGGATATGTATGGGGAGGATTAATGAAGGATAATGTAAGTTATTACTGAAGTATAAATGTGAAATTTCCCCTAAGCAATCTGTGATTAGAATTTACATTAATGAGAAACTAAAGAATTATACTTTAATGTAATCAGGCAGCCACATTTACTTTTAAAAGACTCAACATTTAAAGCAAATAACACCAGCACTTTTTTAGGGGAGGGAGGGTATAAATTTACTCAAAAAGTAATGCTAAATACTCTGGCCATATCCCACATTTTTTAAAATGATTATTTTATATATTATATATATGAATACACTATCACTGTCTTCAGACACACCAAAAGAGGGTATTGTATCCCATTACAGATGGTTGTGAGCCACCAAGGGGTTTCTGGGAATTGAACTCAGGACCCCTAGAAGAGCAGTCAGTGCTCTTAACTGCTGAGCCATCTCTCCAGCCCTCCCACATTTTTTATACATATATTTTCTCTCTGTAATACATGACAGAAAATAATTACATTGAAAGAAATTTTTTAAATCAAATTAAGAAGACGAGAAACTATAAACATATCAATATTGAGTTTTTAAAGGGAAGCAAAACCAATAAAAACAGAAAACTCACTGTTTCTGATAAAAACAAGTTTTTGCAGATTAAAAAAAAAATTACAAAACAGAATACACAAAAATGAATTTTGGGGGAAATCTGTTTCTTGTTACCAACAGAGCAAACTAAGTCTGTCTGTATGACCTTGTATGGCATTGTAATTTATTGAGCTTTCTGTGGACTTACACACATGACTATTACTGGTCCGAGGATAAATTTTTTTTTTTTTAAAAGTATGTGGTGACACACACAGCAACCTAGAAGCAGGGCTTATGAGTTACCATTGTATTTTAAGATGCTCATGATCATTTCAACAACCCAAAATAGTCTGATTTTATAAAAAAATAGTTAATGAGAAGAAATTTTATAAGACATTGTTTGCAAAGTATTAAATAATTGCTTTTCTATTTAAACATTTTCAAATTATTATTTTATACTTGTAAGATTTTAAAATATAGACTAATAAACAGTAAACACCACTGGTAAAACAAATACTTGAGTTGGTAGTTTGAAGAGACTCTGAAAAGCAAGCTTCATTAGTGGATACAAAGTAGTATTTTTTTTGGACAAATATTTCCATTCCATACTTTAAAACAGTCTAAATTGTACCAACTTAAAAAAATACAATGAACATTGTATTTTTATTTTAAGCAAATGTAATTTTAAAATTGAAAATATAAAACTCTATTAGCTATTTTGGAACAGAAAAATCTAGTAAAGAACATGTCATACTTATCACGAACTGAACTGCTCACGATAGTTTACAAAGCATAAAGAAGGAACATTTTTATACATGATTCTAATGGTTTATACATGCCGTTTCTCTTAGTCAATAAACACCTGAATGAGTATAATCTAGGCATCAACCAAAACAATCCCTAAGGCCAAACAGAACCCCAAAGTAAAAGGACAACAAGCTTACACATAAACAAAAGGAACAAGAAGGTAGGACCTTTCTGGACATAGTTACTATAAGATACAGAAATACTTAACACACAAAAATGAAGGAAACAACTTAATGCAACATACCTTTCTTTTCCTAGTTCTGGATCATTCTTCATTTGAACCTGCAATATAATTCACATTTTATTAGAAGTTATTCTAGTGGCTCTTTAGTCTTTAGCAAAATATAGGTAACAAAAGTAAAAAGAAGTAGGCTACCTCTTTTTTTAAAAAGTGAGTTTTCTACCTTAGGAAGAGCAATCTGCTCTTAACGGCTGAGCCATCTCTCCAGCCCTAGATTTCTTTTAAAGATGTATTTATATTACTTTTCTATTTATAGTCTACTATACAGCTATGTAAATTAAAAACATGTAAAATTTGATTTCTTATATAATACACTTTCTAAAAATATAATAAAACACAAATAATTTCTTTTCCTTCCTGAAAGCAATTATGGATCAAAAACAGCACCTGCTTCTACAGATAATCATAGTAGCTCTATCAAGTCTCTCTCTGGTTTTCTTTCTTATTACTTTCTGAGACAAGGTTTCTCTATGTAGCCCTGGCTATCCTGGAACTTGTTCTGTAGACCAGGCTGGCTTCTAATTCAGAGATCCACCTGCCTCTTATGCTATTTTTTTGTAGATTTTATGTATAGGAGTGTTTTGCCTGAATGTATGAGTCTGTACCATGCGTGTTTCTAGTGGCCATGGAGGTCAAATGTGGCACTGCACCCCCTGGAATTTGATTACAGATGGTTGTGAGCCACATGGATTCTAGATACCAAACCTGGGTCTTCTGTTGGAACAGCCAATGATCTTGACTGCTGACCCACTTTTTCCAGTCCAGCTTTTTGAATTTCTAAAATAACAAAAGCTGATTTGTTTTGTTTTGTTTTGTTTTTTTCGGTTTTTTTTCGAGACAGGGTTTCTCCGCATAGCCCTGGCTGTCCTGGAACTCACTCTGTAGACCAGGCTGGTCTCAAACTCAGAAATCCACCTACCTCTGCCTCCCGAGTGCTGGGATTAAAGGTGTGCGCCACCACGCCCGGCTTAAAAGTTGATTTTTTTAAAAAAAGAAATAAACCACTTACCGCCGAGTCAATCTTTGGAGATAAAGTGCAGGTCAACACATGGTCACCTATGTTTTGTGGATTTTGTTTCAGAAAATTGTACATTGACAGTGCAGATTCAGGACTTTCTAATTGAAGGATTACCTTTAGAAAAGATATTTTTTTAAAGTATGAATTTTAAAATTACAAGTAGAATTAGGATGTCATCTACTTTCAATGTACACCCAGAAGAACTGAAACCAGGGACCCAAACATTTATTTACTCACTTATATTTAAAGAAATATTAGGCACAACAGTTAAAAGAGATCTATCTACCAACTGATGAATGGATTTTAAAAACATAGACTAAGCACACAATAGAATGCTATTTAGCCTTAAAGAAGTTCTGATATATGCTACATCAATGAGCCTGGAACATATGCCAAGTGAAACAAACAATTGCAAAATAGTAAATACAATTAAAATTCTTTATGGCATCAAATGTTATTCTTATTTATAGAAACAGACATAAGGTGCCAATTGAATGGTCTGGGTGGATGGGTGGCATGTTAAAGAGTAATTGTTTAATGTACAAGAAGTCTCAGTTTGAGAAAATGGAAGTTATACAGTTATATGGTTGCAATAGCTGCACAATGCAAGTATGTTCAATGCAGCTGGACTGACACCAAAGGTTAAAATGGTAAATACATAATTTAAAATACATTAAAACTATTAGGCAAAAGCCCTTTTCTTTAAAACAGAGGACCAATGTGTGCTGGAGAGATGACTTGGGAATTACTGCTTTCCCAGAAGACCTGAGTCAGCTCCCAGTACCCACATTGAGTGGCTCAGAAGTTTTGGTAATCCCAGCTCTTGGGAATCTGATATCCTTTTCTATCCTCCTCTGGTACACATAGTGAGACACAGACACACACACACTTACAGCAATGCATACAAATCCACAAAAAAATAAAACACCCCCCCAACAAAACAAACAAACAAAACACAACTCCAAAACCCATACAACCGACCAAAACCGATAGAGGGCTAATGTGCAAAGTTTTCAAAGTTCAGACTGCTTATGTGGCACCTGTGCCCTGCCTTCCCGTGCAATACCATACCTTGTAGAGTACCAGACAGGCTCTACTTATCAGTTCAGAACATACCAAAAATAATCAGTAGCTGCGTGTTACTCAATAGGTTTATAAGACACTTATGGTCACCACTATACCATCACGTCACTTCCAATCACTTACTAAATTACAAAGTAGTTTTGATACAAAACATTGCCCTTTAAAATAAATCAGTGTTTAACTGTTAGAAAGAGGATTTTGAAAACTAAAACTGTGTAATGTGCCCTTCATTTAATGAGGGTAAAAAAGCTTTGCAATGTATGTAATATGTAACACCCCTAGTAAGACATGCTCCCTTAATCTCTCTGTGAATCTTACTTCTCCTTAAAGACTAAAGAGAGATCATCTATTTTGTTTTGTTTTGTTTTGTTTTGTTTTGTTTTGTTTTGTTTTGTGTTTTTGGTATTACATTCCAGAGGAAATTGTTCTGTTATACTTCTGCTTCATGGTTGAATCATGTTTATGGATGCGTCTACTCAAAAGCCAAGTTAGAAGCTGTAGATTGCAAGCATACAGGGTTTAAATACCTTGTTTTTGTTACTCATGAACATATAGCGATCCACTTTTCCAAACTGATGCCCCACACAAAGCACACACTGAAGTCCGTCTTCAGGTAAATTGTCAAGATGTACAAATCGGTTGTAAATTTTATCAATATTTGCCTGCATTTTGTTGGAGATTTTTGAGACAATGTAGAAAAAAGGGATAAGAATTAAACCATAAATCACTGATTAGCATTAATTTAACACTAGGTGATGTTTCTTCAAAGAATAAGAAAATGACTATATGGGATAAAGCAAGTGGTCTTCCCATCCCCAGTGTGCGGATTAAACCTAGAGCATCATTTTCCTAAAAAACGCCTTTATCATTGAGTCAACCTATAGAGAGAATCTCTTATAAACCTCAATTGTCAATTAAAAAAAGACAAGGGCCAATGAACTGAAGTAGGAATAGAGGTGGGACACTGGTAAGAAAATAGAGGATTCTGGGAAATAGTAAGAGATAAAAGGAGATTAAAAAGAGACGCAGAAAGATATGGACTGAGGTGACTGGCATAAACCAACAGGTAAATAAAAGAAGAAGGCTGAAACTCGAGAGAGGTAACTAATCAAGTGCTAGACATAGGATAGAACAGTTTAAATAGTTTAATAATAAGTTAAGGGCTGGTGAGATGGCTCAGTGGGTAAGAGCACCTGACTGCTCTTCCAAAGGTCCGGAGTTCAAATCCCAGCAACCACATGGTGGCTCATAACCATCCATAAGATCTGATGCCCTCTTCTGGAGTGTCTGAAGACAGCTACAGTGTACATAATAAATAAATAAATCTTTAAAAAAATAATAATAATAAGTTAAGAGCTAGTCAGGACATGAGCCAAAGCTTATGGCCTATGCATTTAGTAATAATGGGACCTGTATTTCCTCTATGCTCATAAAAAAATCCTCAAACATCATCTATATAGCTACTAATTAATAATGAGTTTCAGTGTATAAAAAATATGTTCATATCAAGGACTATGATACCCTTTCCATTTTTACCAAGAAGAACCATCTGATATCTCAGTCAACATTAATTCTTAAAAAGAAAAAAAAAAAAACAATCTTTCAAATAAACCAGTAAATAAAAGCATTTAAATGTGAAACTCACCTCTGGGTCACTTTCTTGAATCAAAGTTGTAAAGAGAGCTTCCTATAAAGTCAAACATTCAGAAGTAAAAGGTAAAAGCTCTATCTCATTCACAAGCTAATATGTAATCATGATGCTATACAAAGAGCTGCACAGATGTGCATTATCCAGTCTTTCATAAAGTCAGGTAGCAAAAGTCCTATTGCTTTAAAATATGGTTTTTAAACTTTTTCTCGTTGATACTATTGACATGTATAACAACCCTACTATGCTTACAAGTTAGGATGACTATCAGGAAAAGGTCCTAAATTTGCATTTCTCCCAGCTACTATGAGATTCTATCTCCTTTTAGGAGATACAGACACTGAAATGTTTTTACATAAGTCAAAGCTGAGTTTGAACAGATTAGAATTTCATGTTACTATCATGGCTTTGTGGTCAAAGTACCCAAAGGAAGCAAAACTTATAGTAGCATAAAGAGCAATTCTATAACTTTTGCAGCTTTAAGTGATTAAATTGTGCGGAATAGGGGACAAGCTTCATATGCTTACAATAGACTAAATTTGACAAATGAGGAAGAAAAATTAAAGACAATCACCAGTACTCTGTTTTGATTGTTGGTCAGAGTAGCAGTCAAGAACGATTTCTTTTATTTTTATTTTCTAAATAGGATTCTGTCTTAAAAGTGGGCTCAGTGGTCAGTAAAAAGAGAGGAGTCTTTTGTAGCTTAAAAACACTGTGACCACTCCCCAAATAAACTAGATAATAAAAATAATAAATTTGATCTTAGAAATTTAGTAAAATCTAGGAAAAATGATGGCTTAAGTCTTCTATTATTTACCTCATCTTTTAAGTCCACATCCTCAGGAGCCATACTTATGGAGAGCTGATTTCCATCCATGGATATTGGGAAGCAGGTGTAAAATTTTACCATAGAATCTGCAGATTTTTTGTTTATTTCTATATATGCCTTTAAGTATAAAAATTATAAAATGAAAAATTAATTCTTCCTTAGCATCAAATGACTATAATCTTATAAAGACAGCAACCGAAGGTATAGGAATAGCAAAGTCCACAGGCTATGACTAACTTAACAGTAAGTAACTTATTCAGTAAGTGAATTGAAATACAATATTAAAAAGAGAAGAAAAACACATTCCAAAACTGATGCTGAAAAAAAGGTTTGGTTTATTTATCTAGCTTTGTTTTGTTTTTTGAGACAGAGTTTCTCTAACAGCCAAACAGAGGTCCTCCCCTGCCTCATGAGTGCTGGAATTAAAGGTTTGTGCCACCATGCCCACCCTGTTTCTTTTTGATACAGGGTCTTATTCTGGACCTTGGGTACTGGAATTACCATCAGGAACTAATTCCAATGCAAAAAAAAAAAAAAAGTCTTATTTTTTGAATTTACAATAGTACGCAGCATAAGCAGACATTTTTGTTTTATTTGTTTGTTTTTTTTTTTTTAATTTTAAGACATTTAAATAATTCCTTAGCTTTAAATTACTTGTCGTTAGTGGTGTAATGGTATTTCCAGTTACTCTACTAACAATTTGCCCTTTATCCAGTGAGTCCACATAGTATTACCTGACCATTAGTGACTTAATGACCATTTGTTATCAATCAAATACAGCAACCTGTGTTCAAGGAACCTTTATTATATATCACAGCCACAAAGTATAATAATAGTGATGCTAACAATTATAAGTAGTAAGGAGAAGCCCTTAAAGATACTTCCTGTGGGTGAGAAAGCAAAAGTAATCAGTTTAACAGACTAAGAAAAACAAATGCGTGGGTCTGTATGAAAGCCTAACCACCACAGTTCAATTGTCCTCTGGCTTGCATGCACACACTATGACACATGCATGGTCACATATTACACACAAATAAATATAACTCAAAAACAAAAAGAAAAATAATCATACACTGAGTTTGGTAAGAAATTATGGTAAGAACAAATCCCAAATCTTTGAGATTATAAAATTGAAGAAAGGAATGTGTGCTGGCTTTGCATTAATCCCTTAAACTGATAAAATTGAAGGGTGGGAGATAGAAAAGATTCATTAACAAGAAAGAGATGTTAAATCTGTGTATGCATGAAATATGAAAAATACTGAATATCTAGGGTTCAGTATCTCTTGATTTCAAACACCCACAGGGGTCGTGAAATACAATTCTCATAGATAAGGGGAGATTGCTGGTAGCAAAGCCTGGTATTTTCCCATATAATTTTATTTTATTTCATTTTTTCAAGGCAGGCAGTCAGAAATCCACCTGCCTCTGCCTCCCAAGTACTGGGATTTCTGAGTTCAAGGCCAGCCTGGTCTACAGAGTGAGTTCCAGGACAACCAGGGCTATACAGAGAAACCGTTTTGAGAAAGAAAAAAGAAAAAAGAAAAAGAAAAAAAGAAAAAAAAAGGCCGGGCGGTGGTGGCGAACGCCCATATAATTTTATAAAATCCCCAAGTATTTAATAATTCTACTCAATACTAAACAAATCTGGGCAGATAATCTTGGTTTGATGGCTTAGATTTTTGGAAATATTAAATCTATACTTATTACATGTTTTGGTATTACAATGGAAACTTACCAATTTGAATTGTTTTTAAAAGCTTTATTATCATATGAAAAAAACCTTTAATGTTAAAGAATGAACTGCTTTCTATTTTTATCTTTCTTTAAACATTACAAATAACTTGTATTTAAAAATAAGCTTTATGGGATTAGAGAGATGGCTCAATGGTTAAGAGTACAGTCTGCTCTTATAGAAGATCCAGTTTTGATTCCCAACATCCACACAATGCTCACAGCCTCCTTTAACTCCTGTTCCAGAGAATCTGATGCATTCTGCTGACCTCCAAAAGGAACAGGCACGCATGTGACAAACAACCATACATAAAAGCAAAACATTCATACAATAACAATAAAGACAAAACTATAAAAAGAAAGCTATACTCCATATCTCATGCTTCACCTTAAAGTGTGTACAGTAGTCTACTTAGAGCTATGTAACCATTGTACTTAATTTAAAACTGCACATAACTCACCTGTATTCTCCATTGTTCTATAAGCACACTAGCTGATGGTCCTGATCCATGTATCCCACTACTCTTAAAAATTGAGTGGCTGCCAACTTAGCTGGTCCTAAGACTTCCACCGCCCAAAGAGTAATACTTTTAGTTTTACATTCTTTCCAGAAATCTCCCCTCCTATAAGGTTATTACAGCACTTCACACAGTTGTTTATTAACAAGAAATTTTGCTGAGCTGTTTTTAAAACCATAGTTTTATTTTATCTATGTGTACGTATGTGTACTTGTATGAGTTTATGTGCATCACATGAATACAAGAAACCATATCCTTTAGAGAGGATATTGGATCTTTTAGAAGTAGACAGGTAGTTCTGGGTTGCCAAGTGAAAGTTAAGAACTGAATCTAAGTCCTTCTTTTGTAAGAACAGCCAAGTAATCTTAAAACTGAGCTGACTTTCCAGACCTTTATTAATATTTTTTAATCTTTTCATTGTCCTAACACTGATATTTAATAGGCATTAGAGTTTCTAGACTCATATTGTCAATAAACCATACGCACATAAAATAAAAATAGCCCTTCTGTGTGTATGGTGTGTGTGTGTGCGTGTTTGTGTGTGTGTGTCTTGCATGCGTGTTTGGCTGTGCAACACACATGCCCTTGGAGATCAGAAGAGGGCATGGGATCAATCTACTAGGACTATAGTTATAGGCTGTAGTGAGCTGTCTTATAGATGCTAGGTATCAAACCTGGGTCCTCTGGAAGAACAGCTAGTACACTTAATTGCTAAATCATCACCCGAGCTTCCCAAATAAATAAATCGTAAAAACAAAAAGCAACACAAACAAGCAAACCAAAACCAATTTATACTTAATTAAGACAATGCTGGAATAGTGTGTTTTTCATTTTAAAAATCCTATAGTTAGGCTAGGGATACAGCTCAGCAGTAAAGCATGTATGTGACCCTAAGTTTAGTTATCAACACCCCATATCCAACCCTGACAGAGATAGGAGAGAAGAGTGGAGGGAGAGAGGGGGACTGAGACTGACTGATTATAAAGCCAGGCTGGGATAAAGGGATCATGAGTTAAAGCCAGCCCAAGTAAAACTGTTTCAAAACAAAATAACATATAAAAAAGGTTTTTTTTTTAAAAACTCACTAGCTTAAAAAAAACAGATTAATTTAGAGATGCTCCCTATAATCTTTAGCATTTTTTAAAATTTTAATGTTATCAAAATGTCCTTATAATATAAAGTTACCATAAATTCTTACCTTTTTATGAGATGATAAAACCAAAATATCCTTCAAAGCACCAAATGGTTTTGCTAAGTTGTAAATTTCTTCTGTAGAATATCCTTTGTTAGGCAAATTAGAAATAAATACTACGCTCGTTTCCTCCGAGTCCTACAAAACAAATTAAGAAAGTGATTGATATTTACTTTGCATTAACTACTACAGGAAATGCCAAATAAATCAGGAAATTGATGGGATCTAAAATTAAATGCCTTTTGTGGTGGTTTGAATGAGAGAGGCCCCCATAAGGTTTATACATTTAAATGTTTGATCTCCAGTTAGAAATGTTTCAGAAGGATTAGGAGGTGTGACCCTGTAGGAAGGTTAACTCCAGTTCCAGTCCCACTCTCTCTGCTTCCTGCTGTGGTGGTGGTGATGGAGGGGGTGGGGGAAGGGTGCATGCCTGCCAACTGCTATCCTTCCCAACCCTGATGAAAACAGACTAACCCTCTGAAACTGTAAGCAAGCCCTCAGTTAAATACTTTCTTTGGTAAGTTGATTTGGTCATAGTGTCTCAGTCACAGGAATAGAATTTGCAAATTTACAATTTTCAACTACATAGAGTAACTACAGTCATACCATCTCTCATCAAGTTCAGGTCATCAGCCTCCTCTAGGCTTACTGTTTTCAAACATAAGGTCAGACCCTCCTATCTCTGACTACAGCTCCTTCCGTCATGTATGCCATGCCTTATATGCCATATGCAGATCTAACATCCACGCCAGTGACTTCTCATCTTCCTGAACCACAAGCTCTCTTAGGCTGCGTCTTTAAGTTCACTTATTCCCTTTAAGATCTTTACACCAACAAGTAAGTACTTTTCTGGTTTACTTTATTCCAGATCTACATATTCTCTAATTTGGTTTTCTCATTATGCTAGCTTTCCCTTTTGTAGATACTGGGAAAATTCCAGAGCCTCTATGGTAAACTTGGCATATTTTGACTGTACGGGGTGGAAAAGAAAGAAGAAAGCGAGAGAGACAGAGAGAGAGAAAAGAAAAGAAAAGAAAAGAAAAGAAAAGAAAAGAAAAGAAAAGAAAAGAAAAGAAAAGAAAAGAAGAGAAAGAAAGAAGAGACAAAGAGAAGAAAAGAAAGAAAAAAGAGAGAGAGAGAAAGAAGGAAGGAAGGAAGGAAGGAAGATGAAGAAGACATGCAAAGAGTCAGAAGTAAACAAATGCTTAACAACTGGCCTCTCATGCTTATTTATACATGGCTCCTTCTAAACAGCTTTATGGAAATGCTGTACTACACTGACCCCATTACACAAGTGCTTAAAAATACTTTTCTTAAAGCAAGACATACTATTCACTGATTTCTTACTCAGTGGATTATTAAAAGAAATGAATTTGGGTACTGCATATGATCAACCTCAAATTCTAACCAATAAAATCTAGATGAATTTTTAACATACTCTTAGAACATAAGAAAATAAAATGAAATTTATGTCCTTCAAAAAAATAAGAAGAGTTACTGGTTTCCCTCAAAAAAGAAAAAAAAACAATACAAACAATAAGCCTTGGTATTCAAAATATTAACATATCATATTTTAAGGCTAGGAAAAAAATGAAATTTCAAAAAGGATTATTAGAAACTAGCTCAGTTAGTGAAGTACTTGCAAAAGCATGTACAAAACCTTGGGTTTTATCACTATCAATGAATAAACTGGGTGTGGTAACAGACCCTAGTAATATCCAAACTAAAAAAAAAGTTGAAGCAGGAAATGAAAGTTCAAGGTCAGTCCTTGCAATACAGCATGTTCAAATTCAGTCTGGGATACAAAGAAAGCCCGTCTCAAACAAAAATCACCTAATGAAACAAAACAAAACAAATTTCCAATGCGTACAGGTTCTAATTTTTTCAGTTCCAGAAAGTTGTTATCTATTCTGAGCCAATTTGGCCTTAACATGCTCTTGTAGGAGAGTAATCTTCATAAACTAACACATTTATTCAAAGCTTTTAAACCAACTCCATATCTAAAGAGTTGAAAATGACTAAGAATTTTTGCCATACCAAAAAGTGAATACAGTTGCTCAAAGATTTCTATGTAAATAAAATACAAAAACTGACCTTGCTCACTGGTTCCTTTTCTGTGGCTTCCAAAGTACCTTAATTACAAAAAAACAATGAAAACACAATTTTTAAAAATTCGTGCAATCTTCAAGGTTCTTCTTTATTCCATAATAAAGTAAGTAAGTTATCTGGATATATATATAATTGACAAATGGCTAAGAAACAGTTGGATGGAAGTATAAAAGGAACACCAAATTTGCCCTCTTTTATTGAAAATTTTTTCTTTTCTCATACAATGTATCCTGATTAGTTTCCCCTACCCCTACCCCTTCCAGCTGCTCCCCACATCCTCTCCACATCCAGATTCACCCCCTTTCTGTCACTCATTAGAAAACAACAAGCTTCTAAGAGATAACAACAAAATGTTAACAAAATAAAATATAGTAAGATAAAAATATTACATCCAAATTTGGACAAGGCAAGGAGAACAAAAAGAATACAAGAAAAGACACAAGAAATAGTCTATTAATTCACACACTCAGAAGTCCATAAAGGCCGGGCAGTGGTGGTGCACAGCTTTAATTCCAGCACTGGGAAGACAGAGGCGGGCGGATTTCTGAGTTAGAGGCCAGCCTGGTGTACAGAGTGAGTTTCAGGACAGCCAGGGCTACACAGAGAAACCCTGTCAGAGGGAGGGAGGGAGGAAAGAAGGAAGAGAAGAAGAAGAGAAGAAATCCCATAAAAACAAGAAACTGAAGATCACAATGTATGCTCAGAGGACAATGATGCAGCCATGTGCTTTCTGCTTCCATCTGAGTTCATATAAGCTTTGGCTCAGTTGAGTTTAGAGAGCCTTGATTTCCCATGACACCAGCTTTTAAATACATTGTAGTGACAACTTTGGAATTTTGGTTTCTTTAAACACAGTACACCCACAAACACACAGAGAAACACTGTAAGAATATGTTTTCATTTTAATCCCAGCTGTGGGATATGGGGCTGCTTCAGACTGTCCACAGCAGCTGACTCTGATTTGCCTCATGCTATAGCAGGGACAGGATTTTGCCAGCTGTAGTTAATTTCTGCTACTGTATGATGTTTAAAATTCTGGGGACTTTTTAGATGGTATATAAATGCTAGGGTGGGTGCCAACAGGCAGGGTGGATTGGTGGCTGGTAGTTGTTTGAGGTTTGTTAAGCTGTCATGCTCAAAAAAGAAATGAAGAAACTGAATATCCTGACAGCAAAGATGAGAAGATCAAACTTACCTAAAGAAACTTGACACCCCTAAGTTACCAGGAAGTAGTCTAAGGACAACTTGAATGCCTTTCCGACCTGACTTTATTCAGGGATCTTTCCTTTTCTTTCTATATGTTTTTCTCTCTTATCTAGTATTAGGGGTTGAAAGGGTGAAAAAAAGAGTGGAGAAGGGTGGAAGAAAGAAGAACCCACAAGGTAGCACTAGCTACAATACATCTTGGATATTCCTAATGGAGAGTAAATCTTCATAATGATACAGTGACAAGAGCTTAAACTGAATCCTAATATATTTAATTTGATTTAGGATTTTACCCCAGTACTAGAAAAATCAACATATATACAAACATACGCGTGTATCTCTTTTCTTAAAAGTACTTTCTTTCAATTTTAAATATAAAGTACAAAATAAAATTTCTAATAGCCTACCTGAAGTACCTTCTTCAGCACTCTTTCCAGTGGCTTTGTCTTCTGAACTAGCCTTGATTTCAGAGCTTGCTGCACAAAACAGAATACTTTAATTTTCAAGAAAACACTAATACAATTAAACTAATAAATCTGAACTGGAATCTAAGCTAGTAATTTAATCACTTCAGGTTCTCTCATGCTAATAAAACCTCTTTGAAAAATAAAATAATCCCTTTGGGGCTGTGTGGTTCTGTGTGTGCAAACATGTGTTTCACATGTGTGTCATACATATGAAAGTCAAAGGTCAACACCCAATGTCTACCTCCATTGCTCTCAAACCTTAGTTTTTTGAGATAGTATCCTAGAAAGGGATATTCAGTGAAGCTGGATGGCTAATGACCTCCAGGATTGGCCTGTGTTGTCTGTCCCCACCCCACTCCAGCACTGGGATTACAGGTGTGTGCTATGCCTGGCTTTTATGTGGGTTGCTGGGAGCCAAATACAGGTTTGAAAACCTTGCATACTCAACATTTTAATAACTGAGCCATCTCCCAGGCCTTTCTTTAGGAATTTTAAAGAAAAATTTCAAAATATATTTTGAATATAAACCAAGAGAATCCAAAAAAAATAACCACTGAGTGATAGCACATGGTTACCTGGTACAGTCACGGGCTTATTGGAGTCTTTGTTTTTGATATTCCCAGACTTTTTAGCTTCTAGAGACTTCTTTCCAGATTTTGCTTTTAAAAGTAGAATTACACCATTACTCTAAGATTAAGAGCCTACTCATTTTGCATATTTCATATTAATATATCAGAAATAAATAGCTCGACCTTATCTGAAAAGCAATTTATTACATATTTATGTTTAAATTTTTTAAGTAATATTAAAAGCAAATTTAAGTTGAAACATTCCCCGCCCCCCGGGTCTTAAATTGGTCCCAAGTTTAATTCTCATGTGAAATATAGAATTAAAAGTATATATTTTGAAATGTCAGCAAAGTTCTTGATACTATTAATAGGACCATGCTAATGTAAATGTACAACATTTATGTTAAAAAGTGTTTTCTCTATCTGGGAAAGTAATCTGTTTTAAAGTAACAAGCATCAAATGAACTGTTTAAGTCCGTGGAAGGGAATGTGAAATAACAGTTACAACAAGAGCAAAAGAGGGAAGATTGAACCATTTAAAGGGGACAATGACAGAGAAACCTATCAACATATTACTGTCAGACCATATAGTTATATACTTGCATATATAGTGTATAACCATAATATATATTGGTACAGAAGACATAGAATATAGTACCAACAAATAAAAATTCTATATTGTAAATTTTAAATACTGAAGACTCTACTAAATTTTTCAGTGTTATCAGATACTAGAAATTACTGTATGAATTCTAAACTTGCTTTCAATAATGTATTCTTTAAATTCATAAAATTTAATAAGCCTCTCTCCCTCAGTTGTCTTACCTGTTTTGATAGAAGCTTTACCTTTCGCAGCTACCGTAACCACAGATTTTACAGAACCCGCTGATTTCCCTAAATCACAAAAGCTATAGTCAAAACTGTTTTTACTTGATACAAAACTAGTATCAATCTCCAAAGAACCTCATTAAAAAAACAATATAAGAATAACAATATTTTATTCAAAATATAAAATGGTACCATATTTTGGGACATCTAGCTATGATAATTTCTTTAGAAGAGGGGTATTGGTTACTAAAAAGTATGATTTAAGTTAAATATCTCTCTGAAAGCATGAACAAACTAAAAAGCTAAAATACAATGGGTGAGGACACAACGCACTCTCCTGTGTTCACTGGTTCCAAAAGCAATTATACAAAGGCTCTCAATGTATGATTCTCTAGATCACAGCTCATGAAATGCATTTAAAAACATATGAAGGTCACAAAAAGACTGTCCATATAACTGTTATTTTTTACTGTGCCCAATTTACAAATTAAAACTCATAGCCAGGTGTGGCACACCCCTTTAATCCCAATACTCAACAGGCCAGAGACGTGCTGATCTCTTGAGTTGGAGGCCACGCTGGTCTACTTAGGAGTTCCAAGCTACTTAGGGATACACAGTAAAACCCTGTCTCAAATTCTTAATTACAAGTGTATATGCACATATATATATATATACATATATGAATATATGCAAATATAAAATATGTATTTACATATTTATATGTAAATAGACATATATGAACATATGTACATATAAAAATATATTAGTTAATACTGAAGCATATACATATTTGGACTTTTTCAATATCAGATATTTACTGTATGTTTTGGAGTGTAGAATGCATCCCTGTCCATAATTGATTAAGTATGCACCAACCCTAAGAGTTTGGCACTTAACTAGTCAATTATTAGCAATTTACAAGTTTGCTATTCTGAATAAACTGAACCTCAGTAAGTCAGTTAAGAGATTTCCTTATGTATACCTGTTATTATCATGGACAAGTCACTTTACCACTTAGATGAGGACACTAGAAATTTAAGAAAATAATGCCTACCTAGCATTTATCCCCAGCAATTAATGGATGGCTAGCACCTTTAGTTCCCAGCCTAGTGATCTCCATTTGTGACTACCATAAACTTTAAATAAAATTGTTTGTTAAATAAATGAAATTTCAAAAAGTTTCCTAAAACTTTATGACTATCTCAGAAGACTGCCTTAGACTACAAGAAAATGCCAAATCTGCCAGTTACAATGGCAGTTCCCTTTTTAACACAAAGAACACAATTTAATACACTACTCTTTATCCTGAATATCGCTAATATAACCCGTATTTAGCAGAAATAGGAAAGAAAGGAGAACAGTGGAATACACCCGGGTAAAGTGAAAGAAACTGCAATTGTTACTTAAAAACCCACTACAGTAAGCCAGGCATGGTGGTACACACCTGTAATTCTAGCACTCAGGAGGTTAAAGCAGAAAGATCAGGATTTAAAAATAACCTTGACTAAATGGCCAGTTCAGAACCCATTTGGGATACATGGGATTCAGTTTCAAACAAAAAAACAACAACAAAAAGAACTATAGCTTATAAAAATTGTATGTGCATTATCTGAATAACTATATAAAATAAACATAAGTCATGAATGAAAGAGGAAGGAAAAAAATATGATATTCATTCCCAGAAATGTTTCTCCAGTTATTTATCTTTGAGAATATTAGAGCACTCTGTATTAAATCTCATTCTGACAACCAAATGACTATAATTCTCAAGTATTAATATATATATTTAATACATACTTTATCTCATGAATACATGCCTATGTAATTCTTCAGCAATTTAGTAACTAAAATCCTAATAAAACTAAACCAACAGGACATGTAGTATAGTTCAATAGTCGAGGCACCTGCCTAGAACACACAAAGTTGTGCATTCAATCCCCAGCATTAAAATAAACAAATGGGGAATATAAAACCAACATACCTGCAGATTTGTTCACCTTGACCGTAGATGACTTTATTTGTCCAGATTTGGCTAAAATAATGAAGAAAAATATATTTCTATAACACATTACAGATAACATTCAGATTTAGGAAAGAGCTAGTTTTCAAAGAGCAATGCAACCTCCAATCCCTTCTGTCCTGGGAGTTATTACTTTAAAAATTTCTTAGATATGGACCTGACCAAGTCAAAATGCACACTTTAGTGGGTTTTTTTTGGGCGGGGGAGTGCTGTTAGTTAATTTTACTTGCACATGTAAACATAACGATTTGAGTTAGATTCCCAAAAAATTATATAAAAACTGTCAGGCAGTACACACTTATAATCCCGGCTTGGGGACTAGGCTAACTGGTGAGCTCAAGGAGAACAAGTGACACTGTCTCCAAGGAGGACAGTATTCCTGAGAACAAAACTGAGCTTGTCCAGAGTCCACAAACATGCACATGTGTATGTATTCACACATGCATAAAAGGAAAATATCGCAATTTTTCTTCCTTCTTTCATGTAGTAAAATTGAATAATATTAAACTTCCCTCAGAAAGGCCATACAAATCATTTTATTAATACTAATTGAAAGCTGAGTGGCCTCTATTTCCACATTAGCAAAGGATTACTGAGTCATCAGCCTACCCTGGTAGCAAAAGACACCCCCTTTCCCTCTGAGTAGGACTCTGTGATTCACTCCTTCTTTAATTACGTCTCCTGTAAGCCAAGTATCGTGGCACACACCTTTAATCTCAGCACCAGGGAAGCAGAGGCAGGAGGATCTCTGTGGCTTAAGGTCAACCTGGTTTACAAAGTGAGTTGTTGAGTAGCCAAGGCTATGTAGAAAGATCCTGTCTCAACGAAAACAAAACCAACAACAACAACAACAAAAAAAAAAAAACAACCCAACAACAGTAAAATGAACAGTGTTTGGGATACCACTATTCAAGGCTCAGTAAATATCTTCCTAACACCATTTTGCAAGAAGTTTCTAGTAAACTGACAAAATACATTCATCTGAATGAGTTTTAAAGTTACAGTCTAGGGAGTTAGCTTAGTGGATAAAGTGTTTGCCTTTACAATCATAAGGATCAGAGTTCCGATCCCAGGGTTCATGTAAAGATAAATATAGCAGCACTAATCTGTAATCCCAGCATGCCTAAGGCAAACTGGTAGAAATACACAGAAGAATCCTCAGAAGCTCAAGGGTTAGCTACTCTGAAACACGCAGTGAACAATAAAAGATTCTGTCTCAAACAAGTGAAAAGCAAGGACTGACATCTGAGGATGTCCACTGACCTCCACACAAAGATTACAACTTACCAGAAGAGGTTGAAGGGACAGTTTCCATGATCTTTGAAGCATCTGTCTCTTTTCTATTTAAAAGAAAATTAGAAAACACTAAAAACTAGTTAAAAGTTGTATATATGTCTAAAACTAAAGTGTTCATGAATATTTAAATTCAGGTATAATTTGATAATTGTGGTTATTTAAACATATAGTCTTAAAAAATTAAATCTAACATGGACATATTAATTTTTCATATGAAAATATGAATTCACCTACTTTAAAGCAGATGCAGATGATTTCTTAATATCTGAAGGTTTCTTCTTCATTTCTTTGTTCTTAGAAGAAAATATATTTACAGAAAAAATTAGCTTTCTCCAACTAAAAAAGTCAGTTTAGACAATCTAGAAATATGCAGAGTTCAACAATGAAAACATTCAAAATCTTCATATTCTGAAGTATAAATGCTTACCCTTTTCTATTTATATTTCCTTTAATTTGTGATCATGTTTTAGTCACTATAACAGCTTCAGATGGGCATGGGCCTCTGATTCTGTCCTCCTTTTCCATATACCCACATTCTTTCAACAGCATAAGATGAGATTAAGTTTGCCACCTGTACTCTTAAAACTTTTCATCATACTTAAGGAAACATCAGTCCAGTAGTTCCACCTATATGTGTGGTATGCCCTCAAAGATCTCTAGTAGATGAATGAAACTGTCCAAAGTATGAAACCAGAGGTATATATTTTTCCCTACACATACATACCCATAACAGCTGAATGTTTAAATTAGGTACAATAAGACATTAATGAAAGTAAAAGAACATAATATACTGTGATTACAGTTATATGGTATGGTTTCTCAAAACATCACCCTGTCCTATTCACTTCAAAGAAGTATCTCATGGTTTCTTTACACCCTAAGACCATACTGAGCAAAGTAAGAATTACTTGAATAAAAAGCAAAATGGGCTTTTAGAAGGGTGGTGCATGCCTTTAATTCTAGCACTCATAGAAGGCAAGGACAGGAGGCAGGAAGCAGAGGTACCAAAGGGTGCCATGCAAGGTTCCAAAGGAGAGAAGGTTCCAACAGTTCTATGGAGGTATAATGCCCATGAACCACAACAATAAACAGCCTGGCACAATAACCCTAATGGTGAGTAGTACATAAGTATCTTGGCAGTAATTAACAGTTCTCTAACTAAACATAAGACACATTCAACAGAATAGAAACCATGCCTAATGCCTAGTACTGGAAAACTAACCAACTATTCTGTTAGTGAAGGCCACTTTACTTCACCAGCATAATCCCTAACACCAATCTAATCATCTGCCCTTCTACCTGTAGATAAGGATATCCCTCAATCCCTTATCAAGGAAACTTCTTTTTGCAGCAAGACCATTATAGAAAACCAGAACAAAACCAATCAAAATGGAGCCAAATCCAAATGGAGAAATCTATCAAATCACTCCTTAAACTAAGAACTAGAGAACATACCAGAAATGGAAGTGGAAGGAAAAACTGTAAGAGTCAGAAGAACAGGGAACTTGCTGTAAGATTATGTTGTCTAGTACAGTCAGAAGCTACACCCATAAAGTCTCACCAACATTACACTAGCAGACATGCTCAAGTGGAGGCTTGGGACGAGTGCTCACAGGGAACCCTACACAAGGAACTATAGGCAACTAAGGAATGCTGAGAGTAGAAGAAATAGTCTTCGCTAAGAAGAGTACACCAATTGGTTGTCCAATACCAATACCTGAAACATATGTTCAAGTAATATTGTACTGGATGGTTTTGTGTGTCAACTTGACACAAGCTGGAGTTATCACAAAGAAAAGAGCTTCCTTTGAGGAAATGCCTCCATGAGATCTGGCTGTAAGGCATTTTCTCAATTAGTGATGAAGAGTGGGAGGGTCAATTGTGGGTGGTGCCATCCCTGGGCTGATAGTCCTGGGTTCTATAAAAAAGCAAACTGAGCAAGCCAGGGGAAGCAATCCAGTAAGCAGCATCCCTCCATGGCCTCTGCATCAGCTCCTACCTCCAGGTTCCTACCCTGTGTGAGTTCCAGTCCTGGCCTCCTTTGGTGGTAAACAGCAATGTGAAAGTGTAAGCTGAATAAACCCTTTCCTCCCCAACTTGCTTCTTGGTCATGATGTATGTGCAGGAAGAGAAACCCTAACTAAGACAACTATACAGACTGAACGGGGTATTTTTAGGAATATATATGTATATACATATATGCATGTGACTACAATGAAAGAAAAAACTGGCTATGAATTTGAGAGAGCAAGGGTATATGGGAGGGTTTGAAGGGAAGAAAGGGAAGGGAGAAAGCGTGTAACTATATAGTAATCTAAAAAAAAAGAAAGAAAGAAAGAAAGAAAGAAAGAAAGAAAGAAAGAAAGAAAGAAAGAAAGAAAGAAAGAAAACAAGAGTTTTCAACAGTCAATAGAAAACAGAGACTAGGGCTGGAGAAATGGCTCAGCAGTTAAGAGCACTGACTGCTCTCCCGAAGGTCCTGAGTTCAAATCCCAGCAACCACATGGTGGTTCACAACCATCTGTAATAACATCTGATGCCCTCTTCTGGTATGTCTAAAGACAGCTGCAGTGTACTTACATATAATAAATAAATAAATCTTAAAAAATTATAAATAAATTAAAAAAAAAAAAAAAAAAAAAAAGAAAACAGAGACCATTACTGAATAACTGAAGGGCGGGCAGTATACACATCATGCATATGCTAGACAGAAGGGTTCTTGACGTCTTAGCAGGATAAAGCCAGAGAATTGTGGACTTCTTCATGCTATTCAATCTAAAACATATGGAATATCTATGTAATGGTTTGTATATTCTTGGACCAGGGAGTGGCACCATCCGGAGGTGTGGCCTGGTTGGAATGGGTGTGTCACTGTGGGTGTGGGCTTAAGGCTCTCACCCCAGTTGCCTGGAAGTCAGTCTTCCAGTAGCAGCCTTTGGATGAAGACTTGGAACTCTCAGCTCCTCCTGCACCATGCCTTCCTGGATACTGCCATGCTCCTGCCTTGATGATAATGAACTGAACCTCTGAACCTGTAAGCCAGCCCCAATTAAATGTTGTTTTTATAAGACTTGCCTTGGTCATGGTGTCTGTTCACAGCAGTAAAACCCTAACTAATACAATCTATTTCAGAATTTTCCATTGAGTACTTTGATATGAAAGCTGACCCAGTAAGTGAAACTACAGAAAATGATATTCAAAATGAAGGGTACAGATAATGGACACTTTAGAGTGTATATTACAGGGCTGGCAAGATAGCTCAGTGGCACTGACTGTTCTTATGAAGGTCCTGAGTTCAAGTTCCAACAACCACATGGTGACTCACAACCACCCATAATGAGATCTGACACTCTCTTCTGGTGCATCTGAAGTCAGGTATAATTTAGTTATGTATAACAATAAATAAACCTTTGGGGCAGAACAAGTGGGGACAACCTGAGCGAGCGAGGTTCACCAGAGAGAGCAGAGGTCCTAAAAAATTCAATTCCCAAAAATCACATGAAAGCTCACAACTATTTCTACAGCTTCAGTATACTCAAAGACATAAAATAAATAAATAAATCTTTAAAAAAAAAAAAAAAAGAGAGAGTGTATAGTGCATAAACCAACTACTTTGGGCCAACAAGATGGTTTAGTAGGTAAAAGTACTTGTTGAGCAAACCTGACTAATTTGATGTCCAGGTTCTAAGGAGAAAAAACAGAACCAATTGTTCGCTGACCACCATATGTACACCACAGTACACATGTGCCTGTATCTCTATGTATATCAGACACACAAAACAATAATTAAAATTTAAATTTACAAAATAAAATTTGGGGTTCAGAGGTTAAGAGCACTGACTGCTCTTCTAGAAGATATGTTTGATGCCAACACCCACATGGCAGCTCACAACTGCTTCTAACTCCAGTTCCAGAGGATCTGATAACCTCTTTGAGCTTCCAAGTGCACCAGGTATAGACATGGTGCACATACATATGTAGAGCAACCCACAAATAAGTGATAAATTCTATTGAAACATACACAAAAAACTGATAAAGAACACAAAATGTAAATAAATGGAATGATAAATTGTATTTCTGAATAGATGTAACGCTGTAAAATCATTAATATAAGCAAGTCAAATCTCAGAATTACTAGAGACTCGAAATACTTCAAGATTAAACAAAAATGGGGCTTTATGAAAGACTCATTGGTTACAAAGACTAACTCACTGCCAACCCTGAAACCTGAGTTTGAGCCTCAAGATCCACAAAATCCCACAAATTGTCTTTTACCTTCAGGCATGTATATACTTATATATACAAACACACTCAAAATAGATTTATTCACATCAATTGAAATAAAAAAAAAAAGAAAAAGAACTCTACCAACAAGACAAGGAATTATGGGTATAGCAGTTTAAAACTAAATAGTAATACCATTCAATAACTATGCAACAGAATAATCTCAGACAGATCTATGCATGTAAAGTAGTTTGTACACAGGCAGCTTTCAAACTGTTGAGAAAGCAGAGGTTAGGCACAGTTTTGGGTTTAGGTCCCTACCTGTTTTGGAAATACTGACCTCCACCAGATTATACATTATATAGGGTGTGTGAGTGTGTGCGCACGTGTGTGCGTGTGTGTATACACATCATAACATATGTTAAATATATATGTATGTTTTAACAGCAAAAAAACAAAAAAAAAAAAACAAAAACAAAAACCAAACTTTATTTTTGACACTGGAATAGATATGATCTTATAAAGAATGACAAGTGAGGAAAACAAAATCCATAGAAGAAAATGTAAACACATTCAAGCATATGGAAATGAAAAATACTTTTTACATTTATTTTATTTATTGTCTGTCTTCTCTGTTTATGCCTGTTCTACAATACAAGTGTGGCATTCACAGGACAACCTCTCCAAGTTGGCTGTTTCTCTCCTTTTACTATATGGGTTAGGTCATCATGGTCAGTGGCAAGTGCCTTACTTCACTGAGCCATCATACTGGCTCATTTCCAGTATATGGAAGCTAAAGCAGAGGGATAGGAATTTGAGGTCAGTCTGGGCTATATAGTGATTCCCCTCAATCAACAAATATACCAATAGAAAATACAAGAAAGGGAGTTTTAACATAGATAACTAATAATTATTATTTTTAAAATAATACAGCATATTTACATACTAGATTTTTAAACTGAAGAAATTAAGAAGATGTCTACAAGTGTTCCAGGTCTCATGAATCACAAGGGTGTAAATGACTGCAGCTATTCTATAGGTAATGCACCTATATCCTTCACTGAACAACTGTTCTGGTGTACACAAGAATAAGTACAAAAGTGTGGCCAATAAAAGTCATAAAGAGTTAACTAAAGTCTTGCCTTTGGAAATGAAAAAAAGTAATAACTCAAGGATCTTTCTATAAGGAACTGTCAAGACAATCACTCAACACAAAGGTCACAAAAGAAGGAGGAAAATCTCAATTATTTTTAAGATTAAATTACTAGTGTTTGAGGAATTAATGAATCTCTAAAAAAGGTATTCTATAGCAATAAAAAAGGTAAATTATCAAACAAAACAAAACAAAAACAAAGAAAAACTTACTGGAAATTTCTAAATAGTTCTATAGATATTATATATGGACATTTACAACATAGGAAATAGTCTAGAAAAACTAAACTCAAATAATGGTATGTCTAAAGAAACAAAAGACTCTAGTGAACACGTGGATATAAAGTTCAAAATTTGTAATCATAATTATGGTTTCATAAATTAAGGTCTGTTACTCTGGTACTATACTGTCAGTGTGTTGTTCATCACTTAACATTATACTAGTTGTGGCCGTACATATGCAAACAGATAAAAAGGCTTTAATCTTTTGGACTAAGATTTATGTATTTTTCTACATGTATTCCATACATTTAAAAAGTTAAAGTAACAAAAAAACATCTAAATTCAATTTACCTGTGGCTTTTTCTTTCCTGGAACACATACTTTCACACTTTTCCCTTTTATCACAAGAGGCATTGTTTCAATGTACTTCATGATTGAAGTAACTGCTTTTCTAAACTCCATTTCCAAGTAAGCCTAAAATAAAATTTGTGTGTGAATGAAAAATTTGGGTTTAAAAGATCCATTTTGTTTATATTCATTCTTTTTGAGACAGTCTCATCCACACTGGTCTTGAATTGTTATGTAGTCAAGACTGTCCTGTCCCTACCTCTCATGTGCCACCTCACTAGGCTTATGGTTCTGCATTTTAAATGGACTTATTGTCTCTCTGTGGAACATAAAGTTATAAAGTTATCTCAAGAACTGGTGCTTTTGTCTTTTCGTTTTGCTAACCTATATTATGATCTTTAGGATGCTTCCCATACAAGTTTTTTAAAAAACAGTTTCACTGAAGTTTGGAACCAAACAAATGCTACTTATTTCTACTGAACATTTATCCATATTGATCAAATAATACTTTTAAGTGATAAGAAATGAGGAAAGGAACTGGAGAGATGGTTCAATAGTTAAAAAGCATTGGGTACTTTTTCAGAGGATCTGGGTTCAATACTTATGGTTGCTGCAGCACCAGGCAGGTATGTGGTCTACAGACTACATGTAGACAATACACCCATATACAGAAAGATTAATTAAAGAAATGTAGAATAAATTATAGACTTTTAGTTTCCATAAAACCCTGTAAGATATATTTGGGGTTGGTAAAAGTTTTATCTAGTGAAACTAGACTCGGTTTTGATCTACAAGTATTACATCTAAAATAATCACCAGGTTCTTTTCTTATCCCCTCTCTTCACAGAATCCCTTCATCTTCTGAGCAAGCCTCTCTCTTATACTGTTATGTCTTTTTTTTGTTTTGTTTTGTGACCCACTGTATTTAATTAAAATTGCATGCATGAGCATAGGTGGCACATAAACCTGATATACATGTGTAATTTTTTTTTTTTTTTTTGAGCTTAGGACCAAACCCAGAGCCTAGCAAGCAATCTATCATGAGCTAAATCCCAACTTCAAAATGTTTAAAGCCTCTCGCTTTAAGCAAACTACCATGTCTTCCCTTTGCCTCAACTGACAATAGTCTATTATGCTTAGTCTAAGGTTAGTCCATAATTCACAAACTTTATCATGAATATAACATACATGTAAAGAATATAAACGTACAAAGGAAATCATTTATTTTCAAATTTTCACTTTTACTTTTACTATTCTTAGAAACACAGCAATGCTTTCTCATTTATATATCCATACCTATTTCTATACGACAATGGCAAAATAACTGTGCCCCTATGACCAGCCTAGGAAACCTTAAATATTTATTATCTGGCACTTGATTCTATAAATATGTCAATTCTCTGGAACCTTGTTCATTCCTGGGTGCTCTTCCTGTCCATACAAATACTATGGAATAGTTAAGCATGACATAGATATCACAAACAGCTAGGATACCAACAGTATCCCCACAAAAGAAACAAGTCTGCAAGGATTTTCACAGCTGACTCAATGACTCACCTCATTTCTACAAGGAACAAGGAGGACATCACTAATTTTTCCAAATGGCTGAAATGCTTTTCTAATATCTTCTTCAGTAAAGCCATCCTCTGGAAGTTCAGATACAAGAAGAATTGAGTTGGAACTCAAAGACTGATCTTTCCGTGGCTGATTTTGGAATGAAAGAAAATTAAAAAGAAAGAACATAAGCCATAAGGTACAGTAATCATAACTCCACATATAATTTCTACTACTCAATACTTTTATAGATCTCTTAACTCAAGGGATGGTAATAGAACATTTAAGGTCTCATACATGCCAGGCACACACTGCTAATCCCCCCGACATTTAGGAGAATGAGCAAAGAGGATTATCAAAGTTTAAGACCAACCTGTGCATTATAGCAAGATACTATCTTTAAAAAGAACTGCGGGGCCGGGCGGTGGTGGCGCACGCCTTTAATCCCAGCACTAGGGAGGCAGAGACAGGCAGATTTCTGAGTTCAAGGCCAGCCTGGTCTACCTAGTGAGTTGCAGGACAGCCAGGGCTACACAGAGAAACCCTGTCTCGAAAAACCAAAAAAGAAAAGAAAAGAAAAAAAGAAGTGCAAGGCATGCTGCTTGCCTGCACTACCACAAGACTGGGCCAGTGTGGTAGAACAGATAGATATGAGTTAGAGGACAGAAGCTAGAGTTCTTTCTGAGGAAGATCAAAGCTCAGAAAGGTGAATTTCAGCCTCCAGGAGGCAGACGCAGGTAGATTTCTTGTGAATTCCAGGACAGCCTGATCTATATAGTGAGTTCCAGGACAGTCAAGAGATATGTAACAGAGAGACCTTGTCTCAAAACAAAACAACAATAGGAAGGAATCTGGCTATACCTAATAGCAAGTTTACCAAAAATAGACTAAAAAAAGAAAACCTTTTGAAAATTCCATCAACTAAAGTCCTGAAACAGGCTGGCAAGATGGCTCAGCAGGTAAGAGCACTGACTGCTCCTTCAAAGGCCCTGAGTTCAAATCCCAGCAACCACATGGTGGCTCACAACCACCTGTAACGAGATCTGACGCCCTCTTCTGCAGTCTCTGACAGCTACAGTGTACTCACACAGAATAAATAAATAAATAAACAAACAAATGAATAATTAAAAAAAAGTCCTGAAACAAAATCTTATCAAATTAATTTAAGATTTTCCCTATACTCAATATTCCTAATAATCTTCATATTGTTTTAAGGTTAGCCAAAATATTCCCTTTTGGAACACAGAATATAATTGTCGAAAGTCTTCAGTGTATTAGACAATTTCAAAAGCACATATTATAAAATATTAGGTCTATTAGAATTACACAAATGACAGTTTAGATGTTATTTAACAGTAATTCAACAAAGTGTAAGAGTATGCCAGTATAGTAATAAGTAGGTTATAATCAAAATACAAGCATAGACAAAAAATGATCAATTCTTACAACTCTAGCTGATAAAAATTAAGTCACTAATACTGGTCCACACAGCTCCTGAAGCTAACCAAAGGCTTCATCAATATATCCCAGCATAAGCTTTTGTTCTGAGATAGTGTTTGTAAGAAGGCCCCTGCCTTAGCCTGCCTAACTACACTACAGGAATATGAACTACCCTGACTACAACATTTTTGATCACATCAAACATTAACCATCTGGCATTCCTAATCTACAATAGTAAATTAATAGGCTTTTGTTATTCATAAGAAAAATCTGTCTCACATCCCAGTAATTTAACAAATACTGATTTGAATTTACAGAAAATGTGACTCCAAAGACCCAATTTTATTTTCTATTTGTCATAGTAACAGATGCAGGTACACTTGAACTAATCCACAAAAGAATTACTGACCTTCCGCAGGGCCAAAGCACTTTTACCAGACACCTGTTTACCTTCTGGTAAAGTGTCATCTTCAAGATTTTTAGATTTGTGAGCAGAATGCCCACCTAAATGTGAGTCACTCTTTACAGAGCTTACAGATTTCGCTGATGGCTTTGTTCCACTGGCAAGTTTTGGCTTTTGTGCTGGTGAGAGTCCTTTATCAACTGTTTCAGTATGTTTCTGTTTAGTAACTTCTGTCCCATGCACAGAACGTTGTCCTCCATCTTCTAATGCCTTTTTCCTATCTGATTAGAAAAAATATATATATTCATATGTACAAATTAAAAAGAACTAAATGGCATGTAGCATTTTAATGACAACACAGCACTAATATCTACTAGGGTTTTTTTGGGGTGGGTGGGTGGGGGTTGATTTTATTCCCGAGTATATTCATTATTTATTCAAGAACATATTTATTTTATTAAGCACATATTTATTTGATGAGAGACTAGTTTACAAGACAATGTTCACAAAACCATACTATCTAGAAAAATTTAAAAAAAAAAAAAAAAATGAAAAGACCATTTCAAAACACTAAGAGTAACATAAGTAAGATTACAGGGGCTGGTGAGATGGCTCAGCGGGTAAGAGCACCCAACTGCTCTTCCAAAGGTGCAGAGTTCAAATCCCAGCAACCACATGGTGGCTCACAAAACTTTAAAAAAAAAAAAAAAAAAAAAAAGATTACAGAGCCATTCTCAGGCTTAGTAGGCAGCTCACATACTGCATGTAAGCATACAAGCAGGCACATATGAACACAGTTCTCAGTCTACAACCTCTTATGTTCCAACTTTATACGCAGTAGTTCCTTTGTTCATCTTTCCTTTTGTCAACAGTCCTCAAAATTTTAGCTACAGGGTCTCTTAACAATCTCAGGATCCCAGAGCTTATTTTTTTATATGTATTTTATTTAATACATCAGAAGTTAAAATAGAATTTTAAAACTGCTAAGTCATTTAATAATATACTTCCATATTAATATTTTTATGAAAATTACCTACTGGCAAAAGAATGAGATGATTAGTATCATTCCACATTTTCCCAAATATGTTAACACTAAGCTTGAAAGTTAACCCCTGCCCTGTATCCAATCCATTATGTGTGCTATATGTACACTTTTGGGTCAAAATATAAGGAAAATCAACCTGAACAGATACTTGGTTTGGGAAAAGGAAAAGACCCGTAGACCCCTATTAGGAACTTAGGGTCTTGGACAATACTCAGCTTACACATTTTAGTTATTTCCATTTCCATTCAATTTCTTTAAATATACTGAATACAGTTAAAGACATATGTAAGGCACCACCTTAATATAAACAATGATTTCCTTCATTATAGGCTATGTATGTATATGTATTTTAAAAGTATATGAGCTACTTTTAGAAGTCACTAAACCATTATTAAATAATTAGGAGATAATTATTCAAAATATGAAGTTGGCCTCAAATTTATTTTATGTAGCAGAGAATAACCTTGAACTCTCAATCCTCTACCTCAGCCTCCCAATTTGCTGGAATTATAGGTGTGTGCCATCCAGCTTATCTTCAGTCGTTCCATATATCTAGCCAGTTACAAGAATAACAGACTCTCAAGTGTGATTCTAATCTCATACAGCAAGTTCAATAAAAATACAATATCTCATTTCCAAAACTCAAACAAAATGATGGCATTATGATTATTGGTATACCTGATCTCATGGATCTTCTTGATGTCCTTTCTGGGCTAACTGACCGATAGGACTTCGGACTTCTTCTAACGAGATTTCGACTACGATATGGAGAACGGGACCTGGATCTGGATCTAGATCTGGATCTGGATCTATACTTAGAAATGAATCGGTGGCAAATTCTTGGACTTCGACTCCTTGGTCTATAGATATAACGAACTGGACTTCGAGAGCGACGGATTCTGTGACCTGAGCTTGATCTCCTAGAATGTCTGGGGCTCGGGGAATGAGAGCGTCTTCTGGGAGTTTCATTTTCTTTCCTATTGCTCTCATTTCTACTGAGTAGAAAACAGAAACAAGACTCAGCAATTAATGTAGATTTAAATTATATGAAATGACAGAAATTAGTTTTTAAACAAACACTTATTTTTATTATTTTTGAGTGTTTATACCACTGTAAGCACGTGCAAACCTGAGTGTGTATCCAGGTTCCCATGGAGGAGTCAGATACTTCAGAGCTGGAATTATACATTGCTGTAAGCCACCCCATGTAGATGCTAGGAACTGAACTTGTGCCCCCTATAAAAGAGCACTTAAGGACTCTTAACCATTGGGCAACGTCTCCAGACCTTTCATCCTACTGGCTTTTGTTTCAGAGAAAAGCTCTCACTATGTAGTCCAGGCTAACTCTGAACTTGTAACAATCCTCAGTATCAGTTGGTGTTAGCCACCACGTCTGGCTCAATGGTAGTTTATTTAAAACAATCTACTGGGCTGGCAAAACAGCTAGGTGTATACAGGTGCTTGCAAATAAACCTGATAACCTGAGTTTGATCATCAGACCACTTAAGGCTGCAAGAGAAAACCAACTCTGGCAAGTTGTCCTCTGACATCCACAAGGACCATGGCACATGGGCATGTATATATACATCATACACGAACAAACACACACACATACAGAATTAATGAGTGGATGGATGAATGAATGAATGAAAATGTATCCACTGTTATGAGCAAAGAAAAAGCAATCCAAACAGTGGAAAGAACCTTCAGTTTGCTTAGAACCTTTTCCTTTCCAATTTACAATAGAGTATTTTAACCTTCTTAGATTTTTCTCTGAATCAGTTATTTTGCAACTATTTTAAGTTATATAAATAAATTAGGATTTATATAAACTGTTTTTCAACAAATTTTCCCTGAGAGACTATGCCATCCAAACATATTTCACCGACTTCTGAACATATGTATATAGACCCTAAAGGATCTCAGAACTAAATAAGACAACTATGAGCATTTGAGGTGTTTATAATTGAGCTCCCACAAACACAAAATGGTAATAGGATCACAACAAAATATTAAGACTAAAAGAAAGTAAAACCCATAGAAGAAAGCGCATTTAAGCTAGAGTAACTATCAATTTTAGGATTTTTCCAAATGTTTAAAAATAAACACAATAGTGGAGTGTAGTAGTGTATGTCTTTAATCCCACATTTGTGAGGCAGAAGTAGATGGATGGACTAGTCTCTGAGTTCAAGACTAGCCTGTTCTATATACAGAGTTCCAGGCAAGCCAGATTCTGTTTACAAAACAAAACAAAACAAAACACAATAAAAACAGAACAATTCCAAAAAATAACTTTTAAAAAATTTACTGTTTACTTTTAAATGGAAAAAAATGATGTAATAATTAGTACTATTAATAATATTACCTTCTGGCCTGGCAGTGGTGGCGCACAACCTTTAATCGTAGCACATGGGAGGCAGAGGCAGACAGATTTCTGAGTTCAAGGCCAGCCTGGTCTACAGAGTGAGTTCCAGGACAGCCAGGGCTATACAGAGAAACCCTATCTC
>NC_034591.1:100965257-100967151 GCF_900095145.1 Mus pahari | reverse complement strand
ACACACACCACACACACACACACACACACACACACACACACACACACACAAAAGAAGGAAAGAAAAAAAAGAAATTACCTTCTGGATGGGAGGATCTCAGGATTCCAATCAGGGTATCTATTTGAAAAATAAACACTATTAATGACAGTGCAAAAAATAATGAGCTCCAATTAATCCTTATCTGAAATGTGTTAAGACTGTTCAAACTTAAGTTTATATATGATTTAAGACATTGAAATATACTTCTTAGCCGGGCATTGGTGGCACACGCCTTTAATCCCAGCACTTGGGAGGCAGACAGGTGAATTCAAGGTTCTGAGTTCAAGGCCAGCCTGGTCTACAGAGTGAGTTCCAGGACAGCCAGGGCTACACAGAGAAACCCTGTCTCGAAACAAACAAATAAACAAACAAAGAAATATACTTCTTGAGGATAATATTTTATATCTAATCCACTGCATAATAAAGGTATGTGTGTATGTATGTGTGTGTGTGTGTGTGTGTGTGTGTGTGTGTGTGTGTATATATATATATATGCTAGCAGAAAAACATTCACCAAGACCTCAACTTTTTTAAGTCAAATAAATAGTATAAACAAAATTGTTTCATGGTACAAAATATTAAGTCTAGGTAGTGGTAAACAGAAAGTAGCAAAGATAGATGATAGGCATGGCAGTGTATACCTGCTTTGCCAGCACGTGGAAGGTAGAAACAAGAAAACTGAGGGTTCAAGATCTACATCAGCCTTTCCCAACATATGGGTCGTAACCCCTTTGGGAGGTCAAGTAACCCTTTACAGGGGTCATATATCAGATATTTATATTACAATTCATAACAGTAGCAAAATTATAGTTATGAAGTAGCAACAAAAATAATTTGATGGTTGCAGTCACCACACCATGAGGAACTATATTAAAAAGTAGCAGCATTAGGAAGGTTGAGAACCACTGATCTACATGGTAAGTCAGACTGACTAAACTATGTGTCATGTGACATACAGGCTGAGAAAGAAGATAGCTTAGTCTGTAAATAACTTGCTGCACAAGACAGGAGACCAGAATTAACTCATGTAAAAAGCTGGGCACTACACGCTATGTGCTTGTAATCTCAGTATGGTGGAAGTAGAGACATGCCAATGACTTGGGTTCACTAGCCAGCCAGTCTAATTATGAACCCCAGGTCACTGTGAAAAATCCTGTCTCAAGAAAGTAGGTGGAAAGCTCTAAGATCAAAGTATCTAACACTGACCCGTGGCCAACAGAAGCCTGCACACGTGCGTGTGTACACACACACATACAGAGAGAGAGAGAGAGAGAGAGAGAGAGAGACAGAGAGACAGAGAGACAGAGAGACAGAGAGACAGAGAGAGAGACAGAGAGAGAACAAAGAAAAAGAAGTATCTTACCCATTTTATAAAACTGTAGATAGAGGAAGGCTTGGTAAGGTTAAAAAGGCATTCTCTCTCTTTTTAAAAGATTTATTATTTTATGTATATGACTACACTATAGCTGTCTTCAGACACACCAAAAGAGGGCATTGGATCTCATTACAGATGGTTGTGAGCCACCATGTGGTTGCTGGGAATTGAACTCAGGACCTCTAGAAGAGTAGTCTGTGCTCTTAACCACTGAGCCAAGTCTCCAGCCCAAAAGGCATTCTCTTGAAGAGGAGCATCCATATCTAGTTTCAGGAGGATCTGATGTTTCTGGCCTCATAGTTACCTATATTCATATGCACGTACCCATGTACTGGTACATATTCATGTACATAACTTAAAAACAAACCTCCAGGGAACATAAAATTTTCATACTTTCTGTTGAAACTGCCAGAACACAGTATTATATCAAACTCTTTAAGTTATATCCAGCAGCACTTGGAAAAAAAAAAAAAAAAAAAA
>NC_034591.1:100952127-100965246 GCF_900095145.1 Mus pahari | reverse complement strand
ATATATATATATATATATATATATATATATATATATATATATATATATATATATATAAATGAAAGAGGAAAGAAAATAGAGCATTTTAGGAAGCCCTTTAAAAACTTGATCTTGGCACTGGAGAGGTAGAGATAGACATTATCTTTATGGGTTCAAGACCATCTAGTGTACATAAATAAGTTCCAGACCAACCAGGGCTACATAAAGAGAACCTGTCTCAAATGAAAGAAAGAAGAAGGAAAGAATGAAGGAGGAGAGGGGAGGGGAGGGGAGGGGAGGGCAGGCCTGGACTTTAAGCTCACTTGACAGAACAAAAGTAGAACCCGGAGGCAAACCCCAAAAGGTCCTACTCCTGGTACTGGTTGCTGTAGCACAGAAATAACAGAGACAATAAAAAGGAGACAACCTAGAAAGGTTCCTTTAAAACAGTGATTTTCAATCTTCCTAATGCTGTGACCGTTTAATGCAATTCCTTATGTTGTGGTGACCCCAACCATAAAAATTTTATTGTCACTTCATAACTGCAATTTTGCTACTGTTATGAGTTTATGTAAATATCTGTGTTTTCTAATGTTTTCAGCCTACAGGTTGATAACCACTGCTTTAGAAGAAGCAAATTAGGAAGGGCCCTGGAACCAGGTTATAACTTGCATAAAAAATAATAAGTGATAGATGATCAACAAATTATCTTTCAGAAAAGTAAATCAAGTCAAAACCTTTGGAAACGGTAATGCATTTTCTTGTTGCTGTTTCTGTCTGCTTCAGATGTTGTGAAAAAGCTAACCCAACAAAACTGGATTTTCTTTTCCCTTACCTGCCTACCATTCAAAAAAATGAAGTAAGTTGCATATCTGCTTTCCCACATCCCTAGAAAGCCAGCAATAGATCTAAGTCTCACCCCCACCAAGCAAGCAAACAAACAAACAAATTAGTGGATGAATAACAACAAGGTAGGCATATGTATCATCTATGAAATATTTGGGACAAAAACATTCAACTTTAACTTACTAATGAACAGCACAAAAGTAGAGAACATGAGACATTCAAAAGACAATCGCCACACATTTTTTTTTTTAAAAAAGGGTCAACGTTGTGAAAGCACCAGCGAAGGATGCAAAGAGGGAGGGAAGTCTTTCCAGATTATGAATTTTGACAGAATCCTGGATTGGGGGTACAGATGGGTGCTGTCAATAACAGTTATAAAAGGACTTCTACAAACAACTGGAAGGCTCTGAATCAGGCTTGTGTATTAGAAGGTTCTGTGAAGTTAGTGTTAATGTTCTTAATGTGGTGTGTTGTGGCTATGAAAAATCTTCCTTATTCTTAGAAGACAAACGTTAAATTTGAATAAATGAACTAAATGTTAACAACTGGTGAAAACGAAAAAATTTAATATAGCATTTCATACCAACTTATCTGTGACTTGAAATTTTTTCATGTTAAAATACTAGGGGGCTGGAGATCACTCAGTGGTTAAGAGCACCAACTACTCTTCTGAAGGTCATGAGTTCAAATCCCAGCAACCACATGATGGCTCACAACCATAATGAGATCTGATGCCCTCTTCTGGTGTGTTGACAGCCACAGTGTACTTATATGTAATAAATAAATTAATTAATTAAAAAAAAAATAAAAATACTAAAGAGTGGGCTGGAGAGATGGTTCAGTGGTTAAGAGCACTGATTGCTCTTCCTGAGGTCATGATGAGTTCAATTCCCAACCACCACATGGTGGCTCACAACCATTTGTAATGGGATCCAATGCCCTCTTCTGGTTGTCTGAAGACAGCAAAAGTGTACTCACATACATATAAGTAAATAAATCTTTTTTTAAAATATATAAAAAAAATACTAAAGAAAAAAAGAACAAAGGGGCATGAGCTATATAAACTCATTAAATATTAAATAGTGGATGTATAATAGTAGGGAAACTGTCTCCCTGTGCCTTTATTTCCTCATTTGGATGAAATCAGCAATAAACATGTTTATGTATCATGGGTAATAAGATTAAATCAAGCGTATATTATAAAGCATTCAGTATATCTAGCATATGATACAGTATATCTGTGTTTAATAATAAAATTATGGCACAATGTGACCTTTTTCCCCTCAGCTACTCCTTGTTCTATATAATCCAGAAAAAGCTAAAAAAGACAGAGAAAGAAACCATAAGCCTTGAAGACTAAAGATACTAAGCATATATCAATGTGAATTACATATAGCACATACATATAGTATATAGAACTCAATGCAACTTAGGAAAACAAAGAATAAAGGTGATAATTAAAAATATTTAACTTGGTAAATATTTTGCAGTGGAGGAGAAACCATGAAAAAACATTACAGGATAAAGCATTAAGAGAAAAGCTTGAAAGCAGTTGAAAAATCAAGGTCCTATGTGCACAAGGGAAAAGCTCTCTATACAAAACACTTTAAAGGGGATATGCATGGGGAGGAGAGATGGGAAAATTAAATGCCCACACATGCTATTTGTTTTTGTAAATTAATAGCATTTCATGTAACTAGATCATGGTACTAGCATTAATAACTATTAGAGCAGGTAACACTCCTTAGGAGGGATTGATTCTCTGTTCAGAGTGATAGAAAGGCATATTCAATTCTAGCAATAAATTACTTCTTTTTCTTTTGGGGGGGGGAGCAGGGGGAGTCTTGGGGAGGGTTTCTGTCCTGGAACTCCCTCTGTGGGTGGGTTTGAACTCATAAAGATTCAACTGCCTGTGCCTCCTAAGTGCTGTTGATTAAAGGCTTCAAGCCTCTACTCTTAAAGTCCACATGATTCATGAAGGGGTTCTCTTACTCTCAAAGCAGGAATAGTGGGCACATGCCACAAAAGCTGTGTATCTTACTACTAAAGCCACTGTAAAACAAGTCTAAACAAAAACAATGGGTCTTTAAACAAGTTACTGGGAAAAAAGAAAAACAAGGGAAAAGGGGTAAGTGGGGCATATAATTCCAGAAACAGGAAGTTCAAGGCTACCCTGGACTACAAAGAGACCCTGGTCCAAAAAAAAAAAATCAAAACAAAACACAGACCAACTCCTGAAATTACCAGCTTCATAGTTCACTGAAGTCCAAAAACTACAGGAACTATCTACTATGCAGATAAGTTTTCTTAAGACCAAAGCAAGGCCAAGAAATGGAAATATTCTTTACACTTATTTTTGTTTGACTTAAAATTCAGCTGTTCTTGCAACTAGAGCTACTTTCTACAACTTCCCAGTCAGATGAACTAATTCTCTTCCTCTAAGAATAACTGTGGATGCTGGAGAGCTAACTAGTAGTAAACAATCTAAATTTTTTTCAACAGAGTTTACTGTATTTTGAGTTAGGTTTATGATTTTTTTTACTCAAAACATCCTGAATAATCTCAAAACCCAAGAGAATATCAGGCTGGTGACTAGAACTATTTAACGATGTTAGGAAAACAATTTAACTTTGTTATTCAAAGGGAAAGAGGATTATAAATTCTGGGCCAGCGAGATGGCTCAACGGGTAAGAGCACTGACTGGTCTTCTGAAGGTTCTGAGTTCAAATCCTAGCAAACCACCCGTAACGAGATCTGACACCCACTTCTGGTGCATCTGAAAACAGCTACAGTGTACTGATTTATAAAGATAAATGTTTGGGTCAAAGCGAGCAGGGACCGAGCAGGTTTGACTGGAGTGAGCAGAGGTCCTAAATTCAATTCCTAACAACCACATGAAAGCTTACAACCATCTGTACCGCTACAGTGTACTCATATACATAAAATAAATAAATAAGGAGCTGGAAAGATAGCTTAGTAGTTAAGAGCACTGACTGCTGCTCTTCTGAAGATCCTGAGTTCAAATCCCAGCAACCACATGGTGGCTCACAACCATCCGTAATGAGATCTGACGCCCTCTTCTGGTATGTCTAAAGACAGCTACAGTGTACTTAGATATAATAAATCTTTTTTTAAAACAGCTTCATTCTAAAAACAGGTCCTAAGACAGAGAAAGTCTTTATACTAGACCATATTGGCATATGGTCTGAGTTACTTTTTAATTATGCAACCTCTGAAAAATGGCCCAAGATAATAGAAAAGAATGCTATCTGTTCTCAACCATTCTGGGAAAGGCAAACAAGACCAAAAAAAAAAAAAAAAAAAAAAAAAAAATTAAAAAAAAAAACAAAAAAAAATTATAAAAAAAAAAAAAAAAAAAATCAATTTTAAAAAGTCTATAATTACTTACTAGAGATTAAGTTAGGAAGGAGTCAGTGAAAGATCACATGAAACTCTTCTTTTGGAAAGCTAAACATAGTTCTCTAAGATTATTATTTTAAATAACCAATAGCTTTAAAGTATCTAACATAGCTGGGTGTGGTGGCGCACGCCTTTAATCCCAACACTGGGGAGGCAGAGGCAGGTGGATTTCTGAGTTCGAGGCCAGCCTGGTCTACAAAGTGAGTTCCAGGAGAACCAGAGCTATACAGAGAAACCCTGTCTCGAAAAAAAAAAAAAAGTATCTAACATATTATCACGCCTGTAAAACAGGGAAGAAAATGTTCTTACTGTTGACGTAACTGCCGACAGCTCTCAATATGGGTGGAAGTATTTTGATGCTGAATCCAGTCCTGTTGTAAAAAAAGAAGGTTGAATTAAAACAATCTTCAAGCTGACAAATGAATTAGGCTTTTTTAAATGACAAAGAGTATTTGAGAAATTTACAAATCTAATCATAAATAACATTTAGACATAACAGAATTTATACAAACAAAAATTAAAGTCCTCCAAACAAATACATTTAACCCCATACCATGTTAATCCTATTTAAAAAAATATTTAGTATAAATATTTCTTGAATCAAGAATCAAAACATTCATTTTGAAAAGCACATATATTTAGACTTGAAGAAAAGCATAAATTAAAAAAAACATTTAAAAAAAAATTTTTTTTCAAGTAATCCGATGGCTTCCTCCTCTAAGATCAGGCAAATGACACTAACCACCAAACATGTGAGCTAAAAGGCTAGTGGCAATTCAAACAAAATACTCATTATATTGGGGAAAAAGACTAGTAAAATAGTAAAACCTACCACTTATCAAATCTTATTTATTTTCAAGATTTAAAGGAAAATAACACCATTTTAAAGGGCATGCTATCCTTTACATATATACAGCTTTATAATTAACAAAAAAAAAATGCTTTCTTATACACTTTGTTTAAAAATAAGTGTCTTAAAATTACAATCTATAACAATAATTAGCTCCTAGAAGATGTATTTGTTTAAAAGAGAGGGCAGAGAAAGGAGGGCAGACAATACAGTTTTTTCTATAATAGTCTCCAAGGTAAAACAATTAGTTAATTAGTTCAAACCATCCAGTCTATTACTCAGTATTTTATTGTTCCCTCCAGCAGCTGAAAAGGAAAATAAAAAGAAAGACAAAAACCAACCCTCACTAAACAACTCTGTGTTTTAAAACTTTCTGAGAAAAACTTCTTGTTTCCACTTCAAAAACACTTTAATTTTTACCATCCCTAAAAACAAAGCCTCCACAATTAAACTACAGTTGACTTTAATTCTAAATTCTACCTTGGCAAGAACTACCTGAAAGTCAAGCGACTTCCAACAGTGTATATAAGTTTTAGCAAACTAAAGGATTTCATTAAACTTCCTAGATTAATTGTACACTGTGAAAACAAAACGTCTGCTACCCTCATTAGTGCTACAAACAGAAAGCTAAAAGATACCAGCAATCAAGAGTCCACAGCAGTGCCCAACCCATGTCTTTGATATAAATGAGGTATCGTATTTTTACCAAATAGACACAATGGCAGGCAGGAAATTAGGCATGATTTATTTGCACCATAAAATGTTTTATTTGAATAGTTGCCAACATTTTAAAATCCAGATTACACCCCCAAATCTGATTTTCAGCTTCTCTTGAAACACATACAAAGAAATGATAATAACAAATATGCTTTTTTGTGATACCTATGTAAGCTGAAGGTGGTAACTGCCCTGCTTTCTCTAATTCAATTCACACATGCACACTGACTTTCAACAGGCATCCTTCTTGATAACCCAAAGCTCAGTAAATATAACTATGTAACCCCAATTTCTAGGTTTCATGACGACAGTTCCCAGATACCTGCTCAAAAGCAGCACTGCTTCTATAGGAAAAATAATTACCTGAGAAACAAGGATGGTCCAAGAACTTGGGCTGGCTCCAAATCAAACTATGAAAATACTGACTTCTATCAAAGCTTGTTCTTTACCCTCCTCTGACTAGCTTTTTTAAAAAAAGGTTGTTTCTGATGTTGCCAGAGTTCAATCCCAACCTGGTCCCACATGATGAAAGGAGACAGCCAGATTCTCACAATATTGTGACCTCCACAGACTCACTATGGACGCATGTGCCCACATTGACAAACATACAAAATATATGAATAAGTATATAAATAGGGGGATTTTCTTGAATCAAGTTATTTCCATCAGAAGGTTATAAGAAATCAAGGCAAACTCCTTTAAAACCTGAACTCCAGTTTGTGAGAAAACGCATTCTACATGCTATTATTGCATTTTCAAATTACATATCAGAAGCAAAGATATTGTAGGATTTACTTGGTAGAAAAAAAGCCTGAAATTAGAAATTTACAATTACTGTCTACATATTTCTAATGTCACAAATACACACATACACAAGGCAATAAAATTTATCATGGAAACAAGAAGCAACTTGTACATCTAAATCCACATTCACATGCTAAAACACTGTCCATGAGGAATTCTTTAGTTAGATGAGCCCCAATCTGTTATGCTGATTATAAAGACTAGGAGCAAAGCATGTGCATATATGTACAATGTATGTTAACTCACAGTATACAAGACAAGCTATGGCAAACTTTTGGAAGTCAGAAGACAACCTTGGAGGTCCGAGTCTCTGTTGTTTTGTCATTGCATACACCAGGCTAGCTAGCCTGCAAGCCTCTGAAGAGTTTTCTGGCCTCTGTCTACCCATCTCCCAATATGAGTGCTAGGATTGCTGCAAATGTTCAGACTGTCGAGTTTTGACATGGATCCTGAGGATCTGAACTCAGGTCCTCACACTTGTGTGGCAAGTGCTTTTATTCATTGAGCCATCTCTACAATCTAAAAGAGGTGTTTTTTTAATGACTAAATGATTTTTCTCTGCTCTCAAAATTTTATTCTATCTTGTTAATGCAGGCTTCTCCACCTTAGACCTGATATCTAGGGAAGCTTCCAGTTAACTAGCCTACCCCATTTCCCTTCTTCCTAGTCATCTACATTGAAATCTCCCTGAAGCACTTTCAATGTGTCACTTCACACACCAAAGAATTTAATTAGCTCCCCAACATCTTCCACCTAAAATCTAAATTGACAACAGCTTTTCAAGGCCTTTCTAATAAGTTCTTCACTGTGCCTGCCATAAGGCCTTCTCTTCTAAGAACCTTTGCCTCTCTGAATGCTGCTGTTCCCATCTGGAATGCCACTTCCTCTTTAAATAGGCATATTTAACCCTTCTCATCATTCAAAACTGTCTTCAAACTATTCCATAAATACCTCCCTATCAGATTATTCTGTTCCAAACAAACTGATAACTATCACTCTATCAGTCTTATCTAACTAGGCTATAAAAGTCTTATAAAATAGTCTTATAAAATGAGTGTATTTATGGGTTTTTTTTTTTCATCATAAATTGCTAGCTAATCTACAGGTATTATAATGCTGGACTGACCACTACAAATCTGAAATTAATGTAGAAATAATAAATATCTTTCCCCTGTGGCATGCACAAATGGTTAAGTATCACCAAACTATTTGTTTCTAACTTTCAGGTATGTGGGTATTTTTTTCCTTTGATGAGACTGTATAAACTGCTTTACAAAACAATTAAATTTTATACAGTTCTTTATTTCTGTCTGTACCAGCATCTATTGAACCATCATACACAAATCTAAATCAGTAAATATACTAAAAATAGTGTATTTTCTACAATACAAAATAAAAATAAAACCACAAGTTCTTTAAGATGTATTTTCTTCAACTCATTATGACTGATTAACAGTTCAAAATAAATGGGAGAGTTAGTGGTATGCTCAGTTACAATAACAAAGAGCATCCAATACTCTGCCCAGAGCTACTTATAGATTACAAACTCTATGAATAAACTATTCTAAGATTTTTCTGAGTAACAAATGACATCTATTCTCTTTGGTGGAATAAGGCAACTATTACTGTACTAAAATTCAGCATATTTTTCTATGGATAGGTTGCTGCTTTCTGATTGAACCCAGGGCTTGGTATGTGTTAAACACGTGCTCTACCCCTGAACTACTACACTCCCAGCCCAGAATGATGTTTGCTTTTGCTAAAGTTAACTGAAGACAAAAGCAACCAATTCAGGTTTTAGATCACTGACTGAAAACTGAAAAATGAATACAAAGACAATAAAATGGCAGTATTTGCAGGGGAAAAAAAAAATAACAAAAGAACTAAAACCTACACATATGTAAACCTACCTCTTCAAGCTACCCAGACAATTCCAGGCTAAAGCTTGAAATTAAAGCTTCTTAAGGTATGTTCCCTCCTCCCTACCATCCTTACCTAAAAACTGCATTAGTAAACAAAAGAATAAGTGGTTCCTATACATGTATGTTAAAAAAGGGGAATGTGGTAGTTCCTGCTCAAATTTACCAATAGTTATTATCAAACAGCATACATTACATAATACTATTCTTCAGCATCTATGCAAATTTCTGTCTATGCTAACCACAAAGGTACCTTAAGCATATATTTTGGATGTTTCTCTCTGAATTTCCAACATTTTACTCTATTTTCTGAGCCCATGGCTAGTTCCATAATCATAATCAGCTTTACATCCTGAATCATTCTACTATGAAATTATTTTAAAAGCGCCTTCTCAAGAAACACTAAAAAAATTACTGGTCCATACAAAAATCAGAAACACTTAAGCAACATTAAGATCTTTAACTTAGAACAGGTATGCACAGGGCTAGAAGATATATTGTCCTTGAAAGTATGTTACAAATGAGTTTTATATTTTTATCCTAATAAATCTTAAACATACTTTCCCATGTAGCAGTGTTATGAGTACGCAATTTATTAGAAAAATGAGATGCTATATAAGTGGGGTAACTAAAGTTCAAAATAAAGGCAAACTATATAGTACGCCAAGTAACAGGATGTAGAAACCCAAACATTCATTTCAGTACTTAAGGTTACTTACGATTACAAGTAGGTGCTGGGGTTGCACTTTGTTAACGCCTTGTTAACAGCAGCATACATAACAGAATTTAGAGAAAACCTGGGCACTGAGCATCATTGTACAGCAATCTTTTAAAAACACTCACCTTCAAATGACTACATTCTACGTTACACAGAGAACACAAATGTGGAAATATTCTTGGAGATGCTGCATAATAATCATTCATCATAGAAGGGGTTGGCAGTCTCTTCATTTTCTGGGCACCAGCTTGTGTAAACTTTGGTAGCCACGAAGCTTTCACAATCCCAAAGGGAGACCGAATAGGCAAGTCAGCCTCTGATTGGTAATTCTTTTTACTTCCTCTAGGTCCACCATGTGCATCAGCTGAACTGATTACAGACTTCTGTGGGATCCGCTCTTGTTGGCTTAAAGCTGAAATTAATTCAGATGAAAAGGGTGGCTGGTTCATAGATGGAGAATTCAGAGACTGGCTCGTTGTCTGGCTAACTGTTTGGCTAATAGACTGGCTGATGGATTTTACAGGTTCAAGGACTGACTGTCCTGCAATGTGTAAGCCTGACATCTTGGTTCCACTCTCAACTGGGAAAAAAGACTGACTGGAGGACTCACCAGGGAAGTCCATCTGATGAAACACATCTTCACCAGGAAACACAGAATTACATATCACATTTTGAGTTGAAACAGTTGCAGAAATGCTCTGCTGAGGCTGAAATTCATTCTTGACTTCATCAGTTGGAATTTCAGGATCATAAATACGTACTTCAAGTGGATCTTCTGTATAACCATACTTGCTTGCATGCCCATAATCAATCACATTACTTGAAACTGTTTCATTACTAAGTGTTTCCTTATTTCTGCTGTGAGAAGGTAAATTAGGTAATCGGCGGCTCATTTTTCGCATTCTTATATCCCTCAATATTAATGGCATATTTTCAGGAGTTAGCTGTTCATCAGGATAGCGGCTAAGTTCTTCTAGATCTTCATTTGATAATCCAAAACTTGCTAAAATACTTGAAGCACTCTCTTTTGTATAGCGGCTCTGTACTTTAGGACTTTGCTCTGTAACCTGGGTTACAGAGCTCTGTTTCACTTCTACAGGTGGAGTTATATGAGACTCATCATCCCACCGGCTACCATGAGGCTTCCCCTTCTTTTGTTGTGCTTCAGAAAAATCCAATTTTTCTTTGGTTAATCTTGGATCAGTTCGGTGTTGAGTTACCTGAACGTTCATTCTTTGTGGTCCCATGTTCTGATAAGATCCGTGGCCAGGAAATCTGTGTGGAATTCCACGGGCTCTCCCTGCTGGGTAAAATCTTGGAAGACCCATAGAGCCAGGCCTCACAAATGGTCCTGGAGGCCTCATCCCAGGAGGATTAGGTGCTCGTGGCCTTTGAAGTGGAAAGGTCCCTCGAGGATTAAACCTGGGTCTCGACATGGCTACTTTCAAGAATGCCTGATTTAAAAAAGTATAAGGTGGTGTTGAACCATGGGAGGCAACGGCATTCAGCTGCTGAAGCGCCAATTGAGTCTTAATCTGAGCAAAGTGCAAAGGAGATGGGCCCAACAGAAGTGGGTTTGCAATGCCCAGGCTCAAGGAATTCACAAGTGGTGCGAAATTTTCCAAGAATAACACAAAGCTGAAAGTTAAAACACAAATATTAGATCATTTAAACTCAAACTGCTTCATGAAGTGGGTTCTACAGCCAGAGTAAAACATTTTGAAATCAAGCCATGATACCATTTTGCATTGCATATACTTTTAGAGTAAGGGCTTACAAAGATTTAAAATTTCCTCTAAAACTTTCTCTTCTTTTCTGAATCCAGAACACAAACCCCAAACCTCAAGCCAGAGTTCATGTACATTGCCGAGCTGTACTGGGTGCTGTCCTAGGTGCTGAGATGTAATTCACAAGTCCTTTTACATAATCTTGAAAGACTGAGGATTTATTTTGTGCTTTTATACTGGAAAAAAAAGACGAAGGTATTAAGAGTCTTAGAAATAAACACACACTCACTATGTGTGTGATCAGACATGAAAGAACTGTAACTTTAAAGTTTTATTTAGACCCTTTTTTGAAAGACACATTCTTTCCTGGAATCAGCCTTCACATCTACTAGATTCCACATGGCAATTAAGCTTTACCTATATCCCTGTTATTGAACAGTTGTTTCTGGTAAAGAAAAAATGTGTCACCAGGAATCTAATTACAAAGTCTTTAACAAAGCAGGTGCTGGAGCATGGAACTCCTTATAATATACAATATAACATGGTAACAAAACCAGTTGGGGTTTTTGTTGTTCTTTTGTTGAGAATACAGACAAAATACATAGGTAACAATGATTAACTTTAGAGAAAATGTCCCTGTTGTAGTTGCTGTCCTAAGCACTATACATGAATTTAGTCGTTTAGTTCTCACAAGTCCCAGAAATGTGCATAGTTTTACACCGAGAGATTAAGTAACACATAGGCATGCAATGCTGGGATTTGCATTGAAATCAAAACCAGACTTAATTTAGCCCCACAATTGATGCTCACAACCATTTAACAGATGCAAACAACACTATCCTGCAAGTCTCAGACAGTGAATTTCCTAACGTGGTTGCCAACCAACTCCACACACTGCTACACTGAAAGTCTAATCACCTTCAAAAAGAACCAGGACGGCGGCTCTCGTTCAGGACCAAGGACAGCAGCCACAGCAGGTGGCTTCCTCGTGTATTTAAAGATTTACTTTGTGATTTTAAAATATATCCATGTGTTTAATTACATACATGTAAAATTGACTGCATGAGGAAGCTAGAGGTATCAGATCCCCTTGAACTAGTTACAGGTGTTTGTGAGTTGCCCCACATGGGTGTTGGAAAAACCTGAATCCAGCTCCAGCTAGTTTCATTAGGTTCTGGGGATACAAGTCCTAGTGCTTTAGTTATGTTTGTAAATAAGAAAAAAGTAATTTTGGGTAAAACTCTATTTATTTGGCTAACATTTTCCCTCATCACATCCAACCATTTTTCATATTGCCAATATATTTTTTTTCCCAAAGCTGAGACCTAATAATCACTCCACCACTGAGCTACTACACCTAGCCATATACTCCATTTCTTTAATTTTTGTAAAAGGACATTTTTACCACATTAATCCTGCTCAAACACCTAAGAGAATATCATCCTTCTATTTCTTAGCTCTTGATGTGTAATGTCCAACCAATCTAGCCAATCTCTATCTGCTTTTGTAATTTACCAGGCATTTACTCCAGCTAGGCCTTTCTCTTCCCATTAAAGCAAACAACCTGCCATGGGTGGTAACTTTTTTGATTTTATACCTATTCTGCTTGGTTAACTTCCATCAAATTTTCCTTGACCACTGAAGCTGAGCGCCAACATCCTTTCTTAATTATTGCTTGAGACCCATTTGGTATCTCTGTAGCTTATGTTTTGTGCTAATAACATGCATGCTCTTTCCCAAGAATCAAGTGAAGCTATTTGCTCACTGTAAGATTTTTCCCCCAAATATATAAAAACATATTCAGAAGAACCTCAAATATTCAAGTAATTGAAAGACTACAAAGCATCATTATTACTGTACAGAAATTAATTTTTAAAGCTCTGTATGCATCAATCTATGCATGTGTGTAGATGAGTGTTTGTTTTACCTACTGAAATATCTCCTTAGCCCTCAGATTTCAAGCTAGAAGAAAATACAAATAAATTTTGCCCAGGCAATTACGAACAGCAAATACAAATTCACTATTTTAAAAATACAATTTAGCCGGGCATGGTGGCGCACGCCTTTAATCCCAGCACTTGGGAGGCAGAGGCAGGCGGATTTCTGAGTTCGAGGCCAGCCTGGTCTACAGAGTGAGTT
>NC_034591.1:100949505-100951772 GCF_900095145.1 Mus pahari | reverse complement strand
CTCTAACGAAGGTCCTGAGTTCAATTCCCAGCAACCACATGGTGACTCACAACCATCTGTAATGAGATCTGATGCCCTCTTCTGGTGTGTCTGAAGACAGTTACAGTGTACTTAATTATAATAAATAAATCTTAAAAAAAAAAAAAAAAGCTGAAAAGAACTATACTTAAGTTCTTTAAAAACAAAAACCTATATATTCCCTAGAGTACCTAGCATTCTGCCCTTAACAGTGATATGAATAATATATTTACAGAATACAGACAGCAGCCATTTTACCAACTGTCTTCAAGACCTCTCATTAAAAATTAAGGTTTGCCCCTAACGAGCAAATACACCTTCTGGGGCTCAAGAAATGGCTCAGCATTTAAGAGCATTGGCTAGAGGACCCGAGTTTAATTCTCAGAATTTGAATACATATCAACTCATAATTGTCTACAACTCAAGTCCAGGGGATCTGATACCCTCTTCTGCTCTGCACAGATGCTGCATGCATATGCACATATGCAGGCAAAACACCCTGACACAAAATAAAACTCAATCTTAAAATAAATAAAAGAAACAAAACCTAAATTTAAGAATGATAGTGATAAACCTGAAAGCAATGTAACAAAAACAGGAACCAAAAGACAACATATATTGGCATTAACATCAAGAATATAGCCAAATAAGATAGCCATTATAACCTTTTAAACTTTAATTCTAAAGCTCTGGTCATAAAGAGGTTTCTTCACCTATGGGTAGCCAACTTATGATGAAATTGTTGAAAATTAACTTCTTTGAATACCAATTTTTTTTTTCTAGACAAGATTACTCTATGTAACAGATCTGTCTGGGAACTCATTTTGTAGACCAGACTGGCCTTGAACTCACAGATCTATCTGACTGCTTCAGCCTCCTGAATACTGGGATTAAGGTATGTACTACGACATGTACCACCACACCCAGCATACTTTTCTTAAGTTTTTATTCCTAGTTATGTATCGAATGCATATAAATGAAAACCAGCAAATAAAATCTTTGCTAGTGAATTCATTGCCAATAGCAGCCATACTGGTGCATGCCTATAGTCCCAACTACTTAGAAGGCTGAAATAAGAAAAAAAAAAAAAAATCACTTGATCCCAGTAGTTTTAAGGGCAACACAAGATTTATCTGAGTATGGTCATTCACATCTGCTCCCCCTACACTCAAAGAACAGAGCCAGGAGGACTGGGACAAATTCAAGGCCAGGCTAGGCTACAATGAGCTCTAGGCTAATCAAGGATACACTGTATAAACTTGCAACATTAGATAGATAGACAGAGCCACTATCAGAGTAAAATGAAATTTTGTTTTCTATTTGTGTATATACAATTAGAAGAGGATTTATATCTTCTATTATTTTATCTATCTATCTATCTATCTATCTATCTATCTATCTATCTATCTATTTATTTAAAAACAGTGGTTTTTTTCTGTGTAGTCCTGTCTTGGAACTCACTCTGTAACCAGCCTGGCCTCTGCCTCCTGAGTACTGGAATTAAAGGCATACAATACCACCACCCAGCTCATCAAATATTATTTTTAAACCTATTTGTTTATGTGTATTGTGTATGGCTCTGTGCATATGACTCCAGGTTCCCAAGGAGGTGCCCAAGCATCAAATCTGCTGAAGCTGCAGGTAGATATGAGTTACCCAGCATGGGTACTGGAAACTAAACAGATAGTCTGAAAGAGCAGCAAGTGCCCTTAACCACTAAGCCAACAAAAATCCCTCCAGCCAACAAAGCACTATTCTTAAATTATTCCAGGAACAAACATCCAGGGTCTCCAACTACTCTATCTCCAGCCTATTTGCTGTTTTCAACTAACATTTTACTTTCTACTTAATACTCTTCATAACAAATTATTTAATGATAAATCATTTGAATTGTTTTATTTTGATTAACAGCAATCTTAAATTCTTTTCAATGTCCTTTAAGAACAGAAATATATTACTCTGAAACAAATATTTTATATATCCTAAAACAAAATTCATTTAGAAACTAGTAGCAATGTCAATGAGAAAGCTCAGTATCTAAGGCACTTGGCTGCCAAGCCTTACAATTTAAGTTTAATCCCCAGAGCCTATAAATAGTATAGGGTAGGAGAGAGCTAAATCCTTAATGTTATCTTCTGACCTCCACACAGACCCTGTGGCACACTCACCCACAAAAATATGCACAAAATAGATACATCTTAAAAGAGAATGAGAGAGAGAGAGAGAGAGAGAGAGAGAGAGAGAGAGAG
>NC_034591.1:100904039-100949331 GCF_900095145.1 Mus pahari | reverse complement strand
GAGAGAGAGAGAGAGAGAGAGAGAGAGAGAGAGAGAGAGAGAGAGAGAGAGAGAAACACCAATAGCACCGAAATGTCCATTTCCATAGAAAACCAAGAACTGCCTATTATTTTAATATCTCTTTCAGAAGGAAGGGACTTTATTTTCTTTGTATCAGTAAGTCTTAGTATCTAGAACAATCATCAAAAGTTAGCCAGCCAGATCATGAGGGCTACACTGCATTGATTGTGAAAGAATTTACATATAACTCCACACTTAGGGCAGTGAGATTATTCAGTGGTAAAGGTGCTTGTCATGCAAATCTGATAACCTGAGTTTGAGTTTCACAATCCACATAAAAGGAGAAGTATAGAAAACTAACTCCACAAAGCTGGCCACTGGCCTCCACCTACATGACTTTGCACATGTGTATCCACATACATACACAAAATCCTTGAAACCAAGATACCCAGTTTATAGATTAATCCTTAAGAGCACAGCTAGAAAGTAACTATGTCTCAACAGAACCTACATCCCTGTTGGGCATTGGGCTATACACAGACAGTCTGGTCTCCAGTCAAGCTGAGGTGTGGAACCCCGGGACCCGGTGGTGATAATTCACCTACATGGGACAGAAGGAGTTCCCTCATGTCTCCTGGAACCCTGGCTCCTAAAGTTACCGCTCCCCCCCCCCCCCCAGTCCCCACAGGAGAAGTGTGGCTAGCAGTCACCATGTCCCAAGCTTCTGACCTTCAGGCTAAACTCCTCCCAGTTACCTAGCAACAGTAAAGATAACAGCCTACCATAAGAGAGGCTGCTTAGCCCACCTCACTCTCTTACTCCCCTTTCTCTTCTCTCCTCTCCTCTCTTACTCCCTCTTACTCTCTCTTACTCTCTACCCTTTCCTCTTTCTCTCTCCCTTCCCTCCTCTTGGCCATGGCCGGTCTCTCTCTCTTTCTACCTTTTTCTTTTTCCCTTGCCTTTCTACAATAAAGCTCTAAAACTATAGACTGTCTCTGTTCATCAAGGCCTGCTGAGCTTGGACAGTGGGATAGATAGGCTTTCTCGTAATAAGGAATTTCTAATCTCCTGATGGAAGGCCTTCCTGTGCTCCAGTCAAGGCCCGGACTAAGGACTCTCACCTGTGGGAACCTCTCCCCCTCTGCCCTCTCTCCCATAACCCCAGGGCTACAGGGTGTCGGTCTGGGGCTGCCCCTTGTCCACCACACCCCACATCCCCTCCCATCTAGTGGGGTCAGTGGCTTAGATGCCCACCAGGGGCGAGTCGAACATGTCTGGCAGCCCTCCCACCTCTGCCTGCCCATAGCAAAGGAGCTCTGGCCTGCCGTCAGATCCTCCCTCCTCTTTCCCCTAAACGCCCTTAGTTCCCACACATCCTTGCCCTCACTGTTCTTTTCATGTTGCATCCCAGATACATACAGTAAATTTATCTTATGGCTTATGAATTTACCACATCCTTTTTAGGTCTATTCCTCCTATGCTACTGTATGCTGTTCAATTGCAAAATATATCAGTTAACTTTGGCACCTAGGGACACAACTAAGACAATAGTCAGTTAAAACAGTCCAATTGTTCATTTAATCACAAAAATAACATGCATTCTGTGCTTTCTTCCATCTGTTGATCTCTCCTATCATGAAGACAAATACATTCAGCCAACTCTTTACTGACATTAGTTCTATTATGCTGTGACTCACAAAAGAGGTACAGTCACAATTATGTGTCAAAGTGCAATTTAGGTAAGTTCCACATTAGATGCCAAACTACCAAAATGTGTCATGTTTATGGAATTAGCATCATTAAAAGTAGCACTGACTTCCTGATACTTGAAATGGAAGATGGATCAGTAAGTATGATTCCCAAAGCTGGCTACAGTTGTGCACTGGAAAGAAAAAGGCATACAGACCTTTGGGGGCTCACTGGCCAATCAGCCTAGCCTACTTGTTAAGTTCCAGAACAGTAAGAGACAAGGTCTCCAAAACAAGGATTGGGCTAGAGAGATGACTTAATAATGTTAAGAGGGCTTGTTGCACTGCACTACACTAACGTAAGGACCCCAAACTCACAGAATAGTGAGACATCCATCAGTGCTTTAGAGGATAGAGACAGCAACATCAATGGAACTTGCTGATCACTAGCTTGCCTCTAGGTTCAGTAAGACCCCATGTTATAGTGAGAGTAAGGCGCAGAGTGATAAAATAGGGACAGAAAAAGGTAGTACCTGAAGAACATCCAAGGTGGTTGTCTGACCTCCAAACACACATGTACATGTGCACAAACATACAGATACACAAAAAAATGGGTTAGATCAAGAGAAATTACTGAATCCAAGCTAGAATAAAGAAATCATCCCTGGGATTACTTAGTCATAATGACAAGTGAGAAAAGAGGTGAATGTTTATAAAACTCAAATGCTGTTGAGAACTCACCTCACTAAGAAAGCACAAGCACTAAAACAAGACATCCACAATGCAGGAAAGTAAGACCAAAGGTAAAACAACACTTACTGAAGGTATGGATGTCCAGCTTCATATGCTTCTGAGATGCAACTCTATCCCTGTCCCACTTTGTGGTTATGTGCTTCTCACAAGTAGGATATGAGCCAAAAATTGTTTCTATCTGCCTAAAGCAGATTCCAACTTCTTAAAATAAGTATTGTGCCTTAAAGTGTCAAAAACCTTAAGATACACGAACATAAAGAGCCCTTAAAATATCAAAACCTTAAGATACATAAGAGCATATAAAGCATGGTTTTCAATCTATGGACCCTTGCACATTAGATATTAATAACTCATATCAGTGGTAAAAATTAAAGTTATAAAATAGTAATAAAAATAATTTTAAGGTGGGGGGGATCACCACAGCATGAGGAATTGTTTTAAATGGTCACAGCATTAGGAAGCACTGATACAAAGTATCTTTATTTTAAGGAGGAAAGAACATTATTCATGGTTACAAAACACAAGAACAGTAGAGAAAACCAGTTATTTATAAATGGCAGTGGTTTAAAAACACTAAGGGGACATGGGAACATTTCAAGTAGGACATCTTTTGTATGGTTTTGACCTTGGAGGTATGTGAAATTAAATCAATAAAGATGAAAAGGAAAGAAGTATTTTTATCTAAACTAAAAAGAAACTGGTATAACCATAATTTACACAATCACAATCCACTTAAGGCGAAAAGGAAAATTAATGCAAGTAAGTTTCAAATCTATTATTCCATTTAAATATGTTCAGTTCTGGGAGAGGTGACAGAAAGAGAAAAAAATTGTATTGTTTTCAGTGATATGGAAGAAACAATTCCTTATCACTGAATATGGAATTCAGTTTATTATTACTACTATTATTGAATTGAACAAATGTTTTATAGTATTGGGAATCAGGGCTCTTGTTGTGGAAGACAAGACATACAAACAGAAAATAGAAGGAAGAAGTAATAAATTGAACAGTAATAAGGTACAAAATACTGACATCAATATAGCTGAGAAGGGAAAGCTCTTCCTGAGTGCTGAGCACTATCTGAGAACTGGAGAGGAAAGGTTGAATAGAAAAGTCATCAGTTTTAAACTATCAGTAAAGAATATCTTAAAGAAGAACGCAAATGTCACACCCAGAATCACTGGGTGATGTGCAGGACATTTCTGTGTCTTTAAATGTCTCTCCACAGCAAACTATTTAACCAACATATGAAACAGTGTCACCCATGAAGGACTGATGGACACATGCAAGTCAGATCTTAAACCTATGGTCACTATGTTTAATTAAGAATACCAGACAAGGGGGCTGGTGAGATGGCTCAGTGGGTAAGAGCACCTAACTGCTCTTCCAAAGGTCCAGAATTCAAATCCCAGCAACCACATGGTGGCTCATAACCTTCCGTAACAAGATCTGATGCCCTCTTCTGGAGTGTCTGAAGACAGCTACAGTGTACTTACATGTAATAAACAAATAAATAAATCTTAAAAAAAAAAAAAAAAGAGTACCAGACAAATAACAAATAGTATATAAAATAAAAAATAAGAAATAGTATATGAAAACATTCCAGAGTAAGCAAGTATAGAGACATGACAACTACATACTGTATCTGGTCCTAGACCCATCCTATATTTCAGGGTGGGAAAAAAAAAAGGTCTATAGAGAGCACTAATGGGTGAAGCAACAAACAAGAATACAGACAAAAGAATTTTATCAGTTAAATTTACTGACATTGGTAATTGTACTATAAAACATCTTATTCCTATATACACATGCTAAATATTTAAAGATAAAGGAGCACAATGTCCAAAATTTATTGTCAAGTATTGATTGAGAAAATTCATTCTCCTGTCACTCAAAGAGTTTAAATTCACACAATATTAATGATTCAACATTTTTTGACCAACACTAAGCTATATAACAGGGTTTCCGTGTGTAGCCCTGGCTGTCCTGGAACTCACTTTGTAGACCAGGCTGGCCTTGAACTCAGAAATCTGTCTGCCTCTGCCTCCCAAGTGCTAGGATTATAGGCGTGTGCCACCACCACCTGGCGATTATGTAACTTTTTAATTGTATCTTAGGTCAAAGATTACAAACAAATAAAACAAGAGGCAGAAAACTTACAATATAATAAAGAGCATTAGCTGCAAAACTGAATTTGGCCCTCTTTTTTCTACATCATGTACTCTCCCTAACAACTGACTGTTAGTTGGTCAATTACAAAATTCATAATAATCTAATCTTTGGGGAAATTTCCACTGATGTAAACATACCCACCCAGGCTAGGAGGAGTGCCAGTTACTGACTTCATACAAAGTTGGTTTACTCCCCTAAGTAAAACTTAACACTATCAACTAACTTTTAGAGAGGCAGCACAGAAAACTGTCTAAAAATCTAAACCCTAATGAAAGAATTTTGACCCTATACTCAGTGTTTTGATTCTGATTCTGCTGTTTAGTAACAATTTGGCCATAAGCAAGCAGAATGTGATTTGAAATGGAAATTTTTTAAAAAATACTTAAGGATGGCTCAACAAATAGGAGCCCTCACTGCTCTTACAGAGGACTGAGGTTTGGTCCCCAGCACACAAATGGTGGCTCAGAACCAGGTATCCAATGATCTTTTCTGCCCCCCACAGGCACTGTATATGCATAGATCACAAACATATATTCAGGCACTCATATGCATAAAAATTTAAAACCCTCACTAATATTCTGTGACGGTTAATTAAAATCCTAACTCCTGGCATGCAACAGGGACTCAACATTTAGGTAAGTAAATGAAATGTTCTTAAGCAGATAGGTACTCTTTTATTAAACTTTGACTAAGATATATATAATTCCTGAAAGCACTGTGTTGGAAACAGTTGTACACTTCTACCTTTCTCTCAGTAGTTCCTAAAGTGAGGTCTAGCAGCTCCTGAGTAATTTTAAAACACATTTTTATTCATTTGGAGATTAGAGGGTGTGGGTGTCGTGAAGTATTAGTAGAGATCTAAGGACAACTTGGGGAAATGTGTTACCTCTTTCTAAAGTGGGTTCTGGAGATCAAAGTTGTCAGGCTTGGCAGCAAGCAATTTTACACACTAAGTACATATTTAAAGTTACATCAAAATACATAAATTCAAATGTTGATGAAGTAAGCCATTACTTATCTATTAATTAATATTTATGAAACAAAGTACCTCTTGGCTGAATAGCAACTGAGGAACTTAGAAATGAACTTGAGGGATATATCAAGCAATTACAATAATAAACTGTTCCAGGTGCAAATCTTATTTGGATTCTGACTTCAATAAATTTAATACCTGTATGTATGGTAGAGGGGAAATTTTCAATATTGTCTAAATAGCCAATTAAGAAATCTTTAACAATTTAAAAAATTTAATCTGGTAGCAGGCATCTGTAAACAAGCATTTGGGAGGCTGAAGCACAGGGACCTAAGAGCCAGTCTGAACTACCTTGCAGAACCCTGTTTCAAAAGAAAAAAATTGCAATTTTCACTAAGAACAGACAACTTTAAAAACTACTTGAGGCTGGGCGGTGGTGGCACACGTCTTTAATCCCAGCACTCGGGAGGCAGAGGCAGGTGGATTTCTGAGTTCGAGGCCAGCCTGGGCTACAGAGTGAGTTCCAGGACAGCCAGGGCCACACAGAGAAACCCTGTCTTGAAAAAAACAAATAAACAAAAAACCCAAACAAACAAACAAAAAAACAAAAAAACTACTTGAAAGTTTAATTTCAGAAAGTATGAAATGAAAATAAAAATATAAAGACAATCCAGGACTGGTACAAGAGCACAGTTTGATTTTGAAAGACTGAGACATCATCAAAATATTTACATCCCAAGTAATCACTAAACTCACATATGTACCCTTGGAGCTACCACGATGTTCCCTATCCTTGTCAATCCAAAACTTATTATTCTTGATTCTCACAGGAACAATGTGGCTGAGTATAATTCTATACTTCACCTTCTCTCGTGATTATTTCCACTATTCTCTTCTGATTTCCTATATATTTTCCTCCCGTTTTTATTTTCAACCACAAACAATGGAACAAATTTAGAATAAAAGATTGGATATAAATAAGAGCTTATTAACTTTAGTCACAGCAAATGTTTTATGTGCTAATCTATTAACTATCACATTTCAATAGTCATTAGTTCCTTGAAAAAACAGCCCAGACTGTATTACAAGGTACCTATATTAGAAGCACTGTTTCTTAGTACATTATAGCATTTCATTAAGAAACTGAACAGACTTACTCGAACCATCATCAGTGGCAAGGCACAGTGAACTAAGCATCAAACCCACCCAGGCTCTTGCATTTATGGGTTGAGTTCATATATTCAATACTGGGGCATCCAATACATACCAGTTACTCAGACACAGAGACTGACATGATTATTTAATTGCCACAAAGCAGGGGTCATGCCTGAAATCCTAACACTTGGGAGTTATTGTGCTACCTCTACCTCCAAATCCAAGGTCACCCTGATCTAACACAATGAGTTCTAGGCTAGTCTGTGCTACCTAGCAAGATTTTATAAATAGGGGTGGAGAGATGGCTCAGTGGTTAAGAGTGCTGACTGCTCTTCTGAAGGTCATGAGTTCAAATCCCAGCAACCACATGGTGGCTCACAACCATCCGTAATAAGATCTGATGCCCTCTTCTGGGATGTCTGAAGACAGCTACAGTGTACTTACATATAATAAGTAAATAAATCTTTAAAAAAAAAAAAAGATTTTATAAATAGTCAACAAACATACTAAATTCTGGTAAGTGCAATAAAAGTCATATATAAAATTTATAGATGCAAAATATTTTCAAGTTTGATAGTTTTCAATTCTATTAATCTAAATTCCATTTTTTAGTTAAAAGGAAGTATCCATAGGCTACAATTTTCTATCAGAAGATGGTACCTAGTCACGTTAAATTTTGAAAAATCTGAAATAATTAAGAAACATCTATATGATGAAGGATAGGAACATTCCATACTGGATCTCAGTATACTAAAATAAAGCACAAACAGGTAGTGCAAGTTTACAAATAAGAACACAAAAGTTCAGAAAGACTAAAACAACTAAAGTCTCACACATAAGAGAAAAATGGATTTGAATCCATAACTTCTGGTTCCAAAACTATTCTCTGCCCATTAGACTCATCATTTTTGTTTATTACATAAAAAACAAAATCTCAGAGATCTTAAAACACTCTTACAACACCCAGAAAAATGATGACTGTGAGAACCTTTTTTTAGAACTAGAATTTATGGTAAAAGCACATTCTATAACAAATGCAAAAAACTACAATGTATTCAATGTACAAGGTTATATATGTGTCATGAACACATTTTAAAACCAGTTAATCAAAACAAATGAAGGAGATTTTTGTAATTTCTTTCAACTGTTTTATCTTTACCCATTGGTTCCCCCACAAATGATAAGGCGGAGAATGGCCTAGCATATTTTAGTATATACATTTTGGATTCCACAAATATGAAAGTACACATTACAGAATATGGAAATATAAAAGTCAAATTTTGAAAAGCAGCATGAGCCCACTAAATCGTAAGTGCATAATCATTTACAACATTTTGAAAAAAATGTAATAAACAACTTTATTTTATTTTATTTTAAACATCAATTTTTCTTGTAATCTTTTTCCAGTCTGTCATTTTAAATTTCTAAAAAAAAAAAAAAAATCAGTAAACACAACTCCCATGAAAAACAAGTTAACCCATCATACACAAAATGACGACAGGGAGGATTTTATGTGAGAGTGAACAATTTCCAAACTGGTTAGGAAAGATGACTCCACATGGTCGGGTGGATCCTGGTAAGAAGCTTTTCTTCGGAACTTTTCACATTGAGTGTTCCTTCCAGAATTCCCAAACTGCCAAAGGGCAATTTTAATATTAAATAGCTCGAGGCTACAATCACTGTCAAGCTCAAAAGATTTTGTAATACTGAGACTCCCTCCTAGGCAATGACTTCAAACAAAGGACGTCTGGCACATCCTCGGGGATGAGAGTCAGTGTACAGACCTCTCCGCTCTTCCCCAAGCTGGGAACCACACCAACACAAGCACATACCCCCCACATCGGCGTTCACGACTCCTCTAAGAATGTGGAAGTGTCACCGCCATTTTCGACGACATCCCAGGGCCGACAACCTCGGCTTCGGTGCTCACTGGGGCGCTTGGCCCACGACAGCCCGCACGCCCCGCTCCCAAGCCCCCTGCAAGGACGCCCGTCCAGCCCGGCTAAGGGCGCACGCGGCCCGCGGGGCTCCGAAAGGCGCTCGGGCGGGCACGCGGCGGTCTCCCCGCTAGCTATCAGGCCTGGGGAGCGGCAGACCCGCGGCGCTGGGGAAGGGGCGACCGCCCTCCCCGAGGGCGCCGCCTGCTCCCTCCGCAGAGCAGCGGCATCGGGCGGCTGCGCCCACGGGCACTGCGGCGCGACGGCGCGGTCGGCGAGTGGCGAGGGGGACCAGGCCACGGCCGAGGCCCACCCGGGGTCCCTCAGCTCCGCCCGCCCCGCCGCCGCCATCTTGTACGCAGCGGCTGCGACACATACAATAGTCGACCGCGACCTGGCAGGGACCGCTCGGGGCCTGCGCTAAGGACCTCTGCCTTCCAGTCCCCGGCTCCCCGCATGGCAGCGGCCCTACCTATGCCTACCGACTAACAGCTGGATCCCATCCGTGCCCCACACAGTTTAGCACTCGGCCTCCAGTCACAGCGACGAAGCAGCTACAGCCTCCATGGGACTACACGCATGCGCATCTTCGCCTAAAGCCCTCGTCCGCTCACTGCGCCTGCGTGCCTCAGGTTCGGCGTTCTCTAGAGACGCTGTCAGGGACAAGGCCGCCCTCTGCCAGAAGGGGGCGATCGCCAGCTATGGGCTGGTCCTACACCTGCAGCGGTCTGGGTAGCATCAATCAAGATTTTAGAACCTGCAAACCATCCCTCTTGTCTTCCATAAGGCCTTCTCTGATTACTATTCCCTCAGTATCACAACGTAACATTCGCTTACTAACATAATGATTTAAATATGCTAGGTATTCTCGCTTTTACTGCTCACCCCCACGCCCCCTTTTAAAATAAAAGGTCTGGAACTTTGAACTCACATAGATCCCACCTGCCTTCCAACTGTTGGAATTATAGTTGTGTGCCTCCACACTCGGATTTATCGCCCAGCTCTTTTTTTGAAAAGTATTTATATGTAAGTATGTTCTAGCTGTCTTCAGACAGCCCAGAAGAGGGTATCCTATATCATTAGGGATGGTTGAGAGCCACCAATGTGGTTGCTGGGACTTGAACTCATGACCTTCAGAAGAGCAGTCAGTGCTCTGAACCACTGAGCCATCTCTCCAGCTCTTATTGCCCACCTCTTAAATGGGAAATTAAGCCGTGCTGTGTTGGTACAGGCCTGTAATCCCAGCACTTGACAGGCAAGATGCAGGCAGAAATCTGTGGAAGAAGCCAGCCTGGTCTACAGAGGATTTTCCAGGACAACCAAACCTACACATCCCTGTCTCAAACAACACAAGATAGATAGAATAATAAAATGGGAAATTAGAATGGAATAAAAGTTAAGGGCTGCCGGGCATGGTGGCGCATGTCTTTAATTCCAGCACTTGGGAGGCAGAGGTAGGCAGATTTCTGAGTTCGAGGCCAGCCTGGTCTACACAGTGAGTTCCAGGACAGCCAGGGCTATACAGAGAAACCCTGTCTCGAAGAACCAAAATAAATAAATAAATAAAAAAATAAAAAAATAAAAATAAATAAAAAAAAGTTAAGGGCTGAACTGATGGTTCAGCGGTTAAGAGCACTGGCTGCACTTCCAGAGGTCCTGAGTTCAATTTCCAGCAACCACATGGTGGCTCACAACCATCTGTAATGGGACCTGATGACTTCTTCTGGTGTGTCTGAAGACAGCTACAGTGTACTCATATACATAAAATAAATAATTCTAAAAAAAATAATAATAAAGTTTAAGTCAAAAGACTGATATTGAAAATCCTTTTATGTCATTTCAAAATTCAAAAAATAAACAAACTACCAGAGTGGTGAACATCTATAATCCTGATTGATTTTACCCATGAAAAACATTGGGCTAAAAAAATTTTTAAAACTGTTTTCTTCAATACATAGAAACCCTGTCTCGAACCCCCCCCCCCCAAAAAAAAACTTAACTTCAGCTAGATGTGGTAAGTACACAACTAAAATCCAACTCAGAAATAAGCTGAGGTAGAAGGATCTAGACTCAAAGACTAGTCTAGGATATATAATGAATTTGAGGCCAATCTGAGTCATTGGGTAAGACCCCGCCTCAAACCATTTGTTTACAAAATGTTTTCTCATATCTAGTGACTTGGTTGTCTCTTAAGAGAAGATAATTCATTTTTTAATGTTTATTTTTATTATTTTAAGTGTTGTCTATGTGTGTGTAGGATAGTGTGCACGTGGATGCAGATGGCAGAGGAATCTTTCTGGAGCTGGCGTTACCTGATCTAGATACTGAGAACTGACCTTCAGTCCTCTAGAACAGTACACTCTGATCCGAAGGCAACATTCCAGCCTAGAAGATAATTTGTATATACAAAGAATATTTATCTTCTAAATGTGTTGGTGATAAAGTGGTGTCCATAGCTGCCTTTCAAAGAATATTTATCTTTTGTTAAATGTTACATTTAGTTTCTCTCCTTTAATATTTTCTGTGTCTCTGCCATTATAAACTTTAAATTTTCATGCAATCAAATCTTTGATACAGTCCCAGTATCAAATTTTTCCTTCGACTTCTGAGTTTTCTTTGTAGTCTAGCAAGCCTCACCCTATCCCTTCTGTGGTGGTGTGAATAGGAATGGCCCACCTAGGCGCATGTATTTAAATGCTTGGTCATCAGGAAGAGAAAAGCAGCATTAAGAGGATTAAGTGGCCTTGTTGGAGGAAGTGTGATGTGTCCCTCCCATTGGTTGGGCTTTGGGCTTTCACACGCCTGTGGGAGCAGAGCTTGTTTCACACCCCTCTCTCAAGGCCTATGGATCACAGTGTGCCTCTCAGCTACTCCTCCAGCCCCTGCCTGTATGACTCCATGGTCTCTGCCATGATGATAATAAAGCAAGCCTCTGAAACTATAACCAAACCCTACTTAGATACTTTCTTTCTATTCTAAGAGACATGCCTCATATGGTTTGTCTTCACAGCAATAGGATAGTGACTAAAACAAGTTGATACTAGGGACTGGGGTACTGCTGCGGCAGGCCTTACCAAGCTGTTTGTTGGAAGAATATGGAGGAATATGGGATTTTGAACTACAAAAGCAGTTGATCGCTTCAAGCAGAGCTTAATGGGCTATCCTAATAGGAACACAGAAGACAATGTTGAGGGCAACTTGAGTTGTGGGGGGCCAGCTCAAGAAGTTTCAGAGGGAAAGAATATTAGTAGGTATCCTAGAGAATATTCTTGTGATGTTTTGGCAAAGGATGTGGCTGCTTTTTGTCCTTATTCTAAAAACTGCTTAAGGCTATACTGAAGAGTTAATGACAGTGGAAGATTGGAGATTCCAAAACTGTGTCATTTGGTTATTAGTAATCACTCTTATGAAGATCTATAATGAAAAGGAGCACTAGCACTGGGGATATAGTGGGGCTAAGTCCAGTTTTCAAGGAGATAAGTTAGTTTAAAAAAAAAAAAAAGCCCGGTGCAAAATGGGATAAAGGGAGTAGCAACCTCACAGTAAGAAGCCACCCAGCTAAGCTTTCAGCTTGAGAAGACCACCAGCAACAGAAAGCTGATGCAAATGTAACTGAAAGAAGAGACCAAGTCCCAGGTTCCAGCCCAAGCAAGGGGCAGAGCTTGACAGCTCCTGTCCTCGGGGCAGGTCCCAGCATTTCCTCCCTGAGCTCCCTTTCCTCCCTTTTGGTAATGTATACCCACTGTACATTGGAAGTACGTCATCTGCCTTTTGATTTTATGAGAGGTTGTGATTAATGAGTCTCAGAAAAAAATTGAACTTTTAGATTTCTAAGTAGTATTGAGACTGTGATAGACAATGGAAATTTTTAAGTTGGATTGAATGCATTTTTGCGTTATGATATGGCTACAAGCCTATGGAGACCAGGGAGTGAAAATGTGGTAATTCAAATAAAAAAGTCCCCCATAAGCTCATATATTTTGAATTCTTAGTCACCAGGGAGTGAAACTCTTCGCTAGAATTAGAAGGATTAGGAAGTGTGGCCTTGTTTGAGGAAGTGTGTCTGTGGGGGTGGGCTTTAAGGTTTCAAAAGCCCAAACTAGGTCCAGTGTCACTCTCTCCCTCTTTGCCTGAAGATTTGAATGTACCTCTAACAGTTCTCCACCTGGCTGCTGCCATGCTCCCTGACACTCTCCCCCCAGTGGCCAAGGTCACTGCCATGATAATAATGGATTAAGCCTCTGAAACTGTAGGCAAGTCCTCACCCAAGAGTTGCCTTGGTCATTGTGTCTCTTCACAGCAATAGAACAGTGACTATGACAACTTACAAGAACAAATACCCAGAAATTATATAAAATTCTCCAAATATTTCTAAATTTTTATTTACCTTAGGTACCTTTAATAGTCAGCTCGACACAGCCTTAAATCATCTGAGAGCCTCAGATGAGAAATTGTTTAATAACTACTAGGTTTTAAAGTGTATGTGGATACACATGTGTATCTGTGTGCATTTGTGTGTCTGTGTGAGTCAGGGGGTGGAGAGTGTTGTACACACAAGTACAGATGCCCGAGAAAACAAGAGCCATCATATTCTCCCAGAACCAGAGATACAGGCAATAGTAAGCTGCCTGACATGACTACTGGGAACTAAACTAGAAGCTATCTTTATTATGATTGATGTAGGAGGCCCCAGCCCACTATAAACAGTATCATCCCTGGGCTGGTGGTCCTGAGCAATATAAGAAAGTCAGTTAAGCCCATGAGCAAGCCAGCAAGCAGTGTCACTCCTGTTACTACATGGTTCCTTTCTACAAGTTCATGGCTCCAAGTTTCTGCTTTGACATCTCTCAAAGATGAATTGTGACCTGGAAGTGTAAGCTTAATAAACCCTTTCTTACCCAAGTTGCTTTTGATCACAGTGTTTGAACATAGCAATAGAATGCAAAGTAGAATTCTATCACAATTTTCTTGCCCTGACATTTAAACATTTAAACAATCTAACATTTTTTTTCTTGAAATAAGATCTAACTTTATGTTCTTACAAATGAATAAAGTCAGTCCTGAGAATTTCAAGTGTTAATTCTTTTGCAATAAATGATATGTATCTTCCCTTTAACATAAATAAATGACAAGGTCCAGTGAGATGTTTAGCTGGTAAAGGCACCAACTGCCAATTAGAACAACCTGGGGGTGATCCCTGGAACCATATACTGGAAGGAACAGACTGACTCAAGCAAATTCTAGCCTTCATACATGTATATGGTAGCATGCAAATTCATGTGCACACACACCACACATACCCTGCTAAAATAAGTAAGTACATGTGTTGTTTTTATTTTTGTTTTCTTTTTGCAAAACCCACAAAACTCTCTAGTTCCTGAATGCTGAGTTCATAGAACTAATGTGGATTAATAATGTACCTGTTGTCCTGATGAATCAGTGCCACTTGGTCATTCATTTACTAATCCAGTAAATAGGTATTAGACATGTTTTTAGTTGCACTCATATTATGAATTGTGACATCCTAAAAATCTTGGAAAGGGAGAAATTATATTTCCTAGGACTATCTAGGACTAGTAAACTCACAGAAACAAGCTTTAAAAGGCATACATACTACTAGTCTCCTCCTTCCTAGATACCAACTCCCCAGGAGGTCATATTCCTCAGCCTAGATCAATCACCCCAGGGTCAGAGACCAGGCACCCAAGAATCAACTCCATAGCTAGGAGCCAAGCCTAAGCTGCTCACCCTGAATTCACCCTGCATCCCTCACTGTAGGCTCTCCCTCCATCCCTCCCCTGACTACCACAGGACTGACTTAGGTGCTTCTCTCCACACATGATATATTTCCTGTCTCTAAGACTTACATGTCTGGTAAATTCTGTTTCCTGGGCCTCACCTCCTTGGCTATTCTTGGGGCAGCACCTGACTGACCATTTTATAAGAGAGCACTGAACAAAATGCCACTATGGAGAGTGATGTTGAACTATTCTGGGCATCAACAAGTCAGTGGCAAATCAAAAGGCAACACTAAGTCCTACAGTCAGAGCACATGAGACCTTGCACAGGAAGATAGGCATATCTTTGACAGATATATATGTCCAAGAAATGCTGTGTAGAAAACAAAAACAAGATCCAGGAATAGAGAAAAAGGGAGGCTAAAGGCTGTCAACTGAAGTAAGACGGTCAGGGATTACATTGCTGAGGAAGAAACATTTGAGTAGAGAGCTGACTGGGAGGTATGAATACATAGCATAGACTTCTGAGAGGAAAAGTGGTCAAACAGAAAGCTCTGAGAAGAAAGACAGCTTGGCATATTAGAGGGCCAGTCACAGCTTGCATAACGGGATATAGGAAACAGGTGGGTAAATAGAAGATAGGTGGGTGAATAGGAGATGGGTGGGTGAATAGGAGATGGGTGGGTGAATAGGAGATGGGTGGATGAATAGGATGAGAATGCCATAACAAAGTACCACAGACTGGGTAGCTTAGCAGGAGTCAGAATCAGGAGCCACAAAACATTTTAGTCAACAATATATTGCAGGATATTTGATTACACTGTGAACCCCAAGATTGTGTTATTACTGGGGGAAAAAAATTCTTAGTTGTGGTGTGGTTCACCCTTCGCACACACACTTTTTTTGGGGGGGGGGGTGTTGGAGACAGGGTTTCTCTGTGTAGCCCTGGCTGTCCTGGAACTCACTCTGTAGACCAGGCTGGCCTCGAACTCAGAAATCCGGCTGCCTCTGCCTCCCAAGTGCTGGGACTAAAGGCGTGCGCAACCAAGCCCAGCTTTGCACACACTTTTAATTCAAGAGCTTCCTGCTTGAATATTGTAAACAGGATTAAATAAAGTCAGCCATAGGACAAGAGGCAGAGCAGCAGCCAGCTGACAGGAAGTGATTATAGTACTATTAAGACAAAAACAGGGTAAGAGAGCTGGGAGTTGGATAGATAGATGCACCGGAAGTAGAGGGACGGGCATTAAATTGAAAGGAGGCTTTTTTGAGAGATATGAGTGAGGGCCATTCCTTCTGGATGAGGAAGAAAGTCAGCTGTGTATTTTCTCTGCCTCTCTGAGCTAGCATGCTTTCACCTTAGCATCTGGCTCCTGAGTCTTCATCCTCAGAAAATAACAACAGTAAGCCATGCTTGTGGCACTGGACTGAAAACTTTCTGTCTCATAGTAGCAAGGCAATTGTCTTAGGGTTTCTACTGCTATGAAGAGACACCATGATCATGGCAACTCTCATAAACAAAATTAATTGGGGCCTGGTTAATAGTTCAGAGGTTTAGTCTGTGATCATCACGGTGGGAAACGTGGTGGTACACAGACAGACATGGTGCTGGAGAAGGATCTGAGAGTTCTACATCTGAATCAACAGGCAGTGGGAAAAGAGAGACACTGGACCTGGCTTGAGTGTCTGAAACCTCAAAACTCAAAACAAGGGACACATTTACTCCACCATACTTACTCCTAATAGCCCCACTCCCTATGACCCTAGGGTGACCCTTTTCATTCAAATCACCAAAGTAGTTATAATATCATCAAGAACATGTGACTTGTATAAACAACCTATAACTCTGCTACCATTTAACAGTATGCAAACTTATATATAGCACATGAGTGACAACCATAAGAAGTGATTAATATTGTTTGATATATTTACTCTACTATATTTGTTAGTATTATTTTACATTTTATTTTTTCAGACTGGGTTTCATCTGTAGTTCAGGCTGGCCTCAAATTCATAATTCTCCAGCCTCAGCCTGCAAGTGTTGGAATTGCAGGCATGTATCACCATTATTAGCTCTGTGGTCATTATTTAAAATATACCCAACTTATAAGTTTACTGTCAGACAGCATTCCATGACACATCGGCAGCAGCAATCTGGTATTTACTTAGCACTTCTCATGTATCTAGCAGATGCTTAAGTTGACTGACTGATGCTACCTAGTTTTGTGCAAATGTATACTGTTTTTTGCACAGTGATGAAATTTCTCTGAAATTTCCTGTTATTAAGTAATGACTATATTATATTTTACTTAGTTCTGGAGGTCAAGGTGTCAACGGGTTTGGTTCCTCTGAGGCCTTTGTTCTTGGTTCTCACTATTTTTTCACATGGCCTCTTCTCCATTCACAGCATCCCTAGTATCTCTTCTTCCTCTCTTAAGGCCATGGATAGAGCCCCATTTTTATTAATTCCTTTAACTTTAAACCCTTTTGTAAAAGCTTAGTTTCCAAGTGCAGCAACTTTCTAGAGAGCCCTAGAGTTGACTTCAACACATGAATACAGGTGAATATGAAACAGGTAAGAACACAATTTAGTTATAACTATAAGGGCTAAGGCAATGGAAGGTTTAAGGCTAAGAAGTAATACAGCTGAACCAATATTACAGTGAGTATTTACTCTAAGCAAGAAGGGGCAACAAACAAAATGAAGTTCTTACCCTCAAAGAATTTACCTTCAGTGGTATGAAATAAACAAATAAATTTGTCATGATATAAAATATAGATAATTTTCCATTTCCAAAAGAAAATGGGAAATTATGACAAAGAGTTAGGGGATTTTTTTTTTTTTTATATAGGTGACTCAAGGAAGCCCTCTCTCTGAGGAGGCTGCATCTGAGAAGAGATATAAAGGAAGCCACGCAGACATCTACAAGAAGAGTTTTGGAGCTAGAGAAGCATCAAGTGCCAAGGCACAGTCATGGGACTTGCTAGGAAGCCAGTTCAGTTGAGAAAGTGATGGAAAGGAAAGAGGAGGAGGGGACCCTATGACATAGAACACTTGACCTTATAGGACACTTGTGGTAACATAGACATTGAATGAACCACTGGAACCTCAAGTCATCTTTCTGCTCACTTTATCCTAAATTCACTGGAGTTCAGTTTTCTAGCATGTAAATGGTGAAATGGGAGGAAAATGGATCAGTTTGTTTATAAAATTTGCATCAGAAAATCTTCTGCATCCTAAAAGATGTTCATAAAGACATATGCCATCTTCCTACAGACTCTTATATCCATGATAATCCCAATTTTTATGCTTCCTGGCCACCTTCAAAATTTCTTCAACAAATCCTTATTTCCATCTAAAACTGTGAGTGATCTATGCATTGGATATGAAGTGCGCCTGTCCTAGTTAGCTTCAACCATCCGTACAACACTGAAGGGTTAATGACCAGTTTCAGGTGGACTGAGAAGCTCTGAACGGGAAAGCTGGCTTCACTGATAGAGATCCATGCGCTCTTAGGTTCCAGCACACTTCTGCTAAGAGGATCACAATACCTCCTTTGAGTGGTTATCGACCTCTGAGACTGGAGGAGAACTGACCTGCAGAAGAATCTTCTAGAAGTCCCCCGTTTGCCTTATTTACATAAAATAACCAAGCACCCCTCTGCTCCTATTCCGTGTCATGTATGTACAGTCTCTACTTCTGCAGAGAGGCTGTGGCTCTTCAGTTGTTCTGATTAAAAAACAACTCTGCTTCTGAAGCTGCTGGTCTCTTTTTTATTTCCACTCCACCTCCCTCCATTACCATTTAACAGACACAGCCAAGACTCACCTTTGAAGAGTTTCAGTTAAAGAATTTCTCAGATCACACTGTTCATTGGCGTGTCTGTGGGGAGCCGTCTTTATTGTTAATTGATGGAATATATTAAATGAGGTTGGCTGTATCATTCCATGGACAAATGTTCCTTGTCTGTATAAAATAGCTAGCTAAGCATGGCCCTGCCAATGAGCCCTCAAGTGTCTCTTTTCACGGTTTACGTGTGTACTTACTTGGTTGTGAGTTCCTTGGTTAGAAGTAATGTTGTTCTTTAATCCCAGCACTCAGGAGGCAGAGGCAGGTGGATTTCTGAGTTGGAGGCCAGCTTGGTCTAAAAGTGAGTTCCAGGACAGCCAGGGCTACACAAAGAAACCCTGTCTCGAAAAACCAAAAAAAAAAAAAAAAAAAGTAATGTTGTGTAGAATATCAAGCAGGCCTGCATTGAGTTCCTGCCTTGACTTCCCTCAGTGATAGACGGTGATTTGGAAGTGCAAGCTAAATAAACCCTTTCATCGTGGTGCGCACTAGGCTCCGCACCACGATGTACAACGTCCACAAGCAGAGTGATAGACGGTGATTTGGAAGTGCAAGCTAAATAAACCCTTTCCTCTCCTAAGCTGCTTTTAGTTGGAGTACCTTATCACAGCTACAGGAAGGAAAGACTAGTGTCCCAAAAAGTATTAAAGAAGTGATCTCCAGCTGGAGGTGCTACTGAAAGATGATGGATCATGAGGTTGCTGATTTTAACCACTGGATTGCTCCATTGAGGGAGTCATAATCTGATAGCATTAGTGGATATTCAAGCGAAAACTAGAAGGTGGTGATTGGTTATAGGAAGTAGGTCATGTAGGTATGGGAGTCATGCACACATGGAGGTCAAGCCTTGAAAGGTGTCTGGTCCCTACCTCTCTCCATCTCTCCCTGCCTCTTGTCTATTATGGGGTAAGCTACTTTCCTCCACCACAGACTGCCTGCCACAATGCTCTGCATTAATACACCCAGGTCTTAAATGCTCAAGCCATGCCCCGTGCGAAACATATCCAGTCTCTTCCTTGCTTCCTGTGTGTGGATCAAGATGTAGAACTCAGCTCCTTCTTCAGCACCATATCTACCTGGACACTGAATTGCTTTCCACCTTGATGACTGTGGAACAGTGGACCATGCCAGTACACTTAGTAAGGTTGGGTGGGTTCAAAGTCCCTGGCACCCAGGCACCCACTTGAGATAGTAGGCAGCTCTCTGCTCCCTACCAGATTCCTGACCTGAAAACACTTGCCCTACTTCCCACATAGGAAGCATGACCAGTGGTCACATAGCCTAGAACAAATTCTCCATGCTAATGAGGTATTTAGAGGCCATGAGGGTTTAGCCAATAAGCTAGGACATTACAGCAAAAGGTATTTAATCTCTGGTCCACCCTGAAAAGGTGGTATGTACCCATTTTCAACAATGAACAATCAATAAACAGTTTAGAACCAACTGTGGGGAGCATGGAGGCCTTTGCCTACAGAGCTGTGCTGCCTAAACCTCCCACAGAAGGCCCCTCTGTGCTCCACTAAGCTAAGGACTTCTGCCCATGAGCCAACCTGGAGTGCCCCTGCCCCTGGCTCTGGCCTCTTTGCAGACCCATGGACTACCCTGCCCCAATCCGTTCCCAACTCCCTGTGACCCAGCAGCATCTCTGGATGTCCATGAATTTGGGAGTCCCCTGGCCCTGGGCTCCTCCCTGTGGGCCTGTGGACCCCAGCCCTTGGTTACTGACTCCATGTAATTTCCAGCAGGACTGGATGCCCGGGAGCTTGGGAACCCCAGCTTTGGCTTCCTAGGCATCCTAGGCTGCGTTTTCCCAACCACTGAGTAGTGTATCGGTGCTTTGCTCAAGATCAACACCCAGCATGGACTGTTCAAGGTAAACACAGTCATGCTCAGGATTTAGTCTGCCTAACATCCCAGCAGCTGGGCAAAACACAGACCCACATCTGGTGCCCAATATGGGTCCTACCCAGCTAACACATACGCCAACTGGCAACCCAGAGACCCACGTGTGAACTCCAGATTAATCAAGGACTGTGAGCAACCCCTGGCACTAGCCCCAAAGACCCAGATCTTCTCAATCTAAGACAGACATTCTGTCTTCTTACCACTTTTGTTTTCAGGCAGAGCTACTACACTGACTCTAGTCCAAGTCCAGAAAAATCCAATGGACCATTAACAAAACTCTGATCCCCACTCCCTCCTCTCTGCTGTATTCCTTTGCTCTCTGCTGCTGGTTCCCTGCCCCTTTGACTTCTAAACAGCACTCTCCAGATCTTGTTTCAGACTCAACCTCTGAAACTGTAAGCCAACCTCAACTAAATGTTTTCCTCAGTAAGAGCTGCCTTGGTCATGGTGGCTTTTCACAGCAATGGAAATCCTGACTAAAACACCAGGCAAGAATTAAGCAGCTTTCTCCAGAGCTCAGATTCTGCATGTTCATCACAGTCACAGCTCAGTGCCTGAAAGCATTAGAGGAAAGAACCTTCATCACAAACTCCCCCATGATCTGCAAATAGACCCTTCTTAGTAACACAGTAGCTTATAAAATTTCAGTGCAAGTGCAAGTGTCCTAATGAATAGGGTTCTGACAATTACTGTTCTTTTTTCAGCAGAATCCAAATCTAAGTATTAGGATAGATAGAGGGACAGATAGAGGGTCATTTCAAAAAATTTGAGCAGTCCCAGATTAATTTTCTGTTATACAAAGGTATATAAACGTGGGGCATGGTGGCGCACGCCTTTAGTCCCAGCACTTGGGAGGCAGAGGCAGGTGGATTTCTGAGTTCGAGGCCAGCATGGTCTACAGAGTGAGTTCCAGGACAGCCAGGGCTACACAGAGAAACTCTGTCTCGAAAAATATAAAAACCAAAAACAAACAACAAAGGCATATAAACATCAAGAAACTTAGTTGAAGAGATGACTTTGTGGTTAAGAGTATTAACCAATTTTGCAGAAGACATGGATTCAGTTTCTAGAATCCACATAGTAGCTCACAATCCTCTGAAACTCCAGTTCTAGGGGATCCAACACTCTTTCCGGCCTTCACAAGCACCAGACATGCATGGTGCACAGATATGTATGCAGTCAGGCCTCAACTGGAGAAGAAGCATCCAGCCTCGAAGAGACTTGAAGTGCCAGGACGGGAGTGGGGGGTACCCATGGGCCCCACCCACTCAAAAGAGAAAGAGAAGGGGTATAAGGGAAGGGTTATGGCTGGGGATGACCAAGAGGGGGCAGTAAGTGGGATGTAAGAATAGTAAATAAGTTAAAAAAAAAAAAAAAGAAAAATTAAATTAAAAACGAAACAAAACAAAAAACAAGAACCTATAATAGTAAATAAGTAAAAAAAAAAATTAAATTAACCAGGTGTAGTGGTGCATGCCTTTAATCCCAGCACTTGGGAGGCAGAGGCAGGCGGATTTCTGAGTTTGAGGCCAGCCTGGTCTACAAAGTGAGCTCCAGGATAGCCAGGGCTATACAGAGAAAACCTGTCTCGAAAAACCAAAAAAAATAAAAAAATAAAAAAATAAAAAATAAAATCAAAACAACAAGAACCAATAATTGGGGGATAGAGAGTATCTCAGCAGTTAAAAGTACTGACTGCTCTTCTGGGAGACCCAGGTTCAGTCCCCAGTGCCCGCATGGCTGCTCACAGTCATTTGTAACCCCAACCCCAGGAAATCCAATGCCCCCTTTAGACATCTGAGCACCTAGACATACATGTAGTATATAAACATATATGCAAATAAACACTCAAAACTAATTAAAAAAAAAAAAAAACAACTGTAATGGGGGGCTTGGGTGATGACTCAGTGGTTAAGAGCATTTGCTTCTCTCCTGCATTGCCTCAAGACCAGGCCAGTGTGGAAGAGCAGATACATGCTCGAAGGCAAGGGGCTGGAGTTCTATCTGCAGAAGAGCAAAGCCCGGAGGAAAGGGAAATAAACCGTCATTCAGAGCACGAGTAATAAAGGCGTTTGCTGTTCTATAAAAAAGAAAGAGCCAGGCAGTGGTGGCACACGCCTTTAATTCCAGCACTTGGGAGGCAGAGGCAGGTGGATTTCTGAGTTCAAAGCCAACCTGATCTACAGAGTGAGTTCCAGGACAGCCAGGGCTACACAGAGAAACCCTGTCTCAAAAAAAAAAAAAAAAAAAAAAAAAAAAAAAAAAATTAATGATCAATATGGAAGGGCCCATTCCATTGTGAATCCTCACGATGAACAGCAAAATGGATGTGTAAGCCAAAGAAGCCCTTTCCTCCCTAGCTTGCTCTTTGGTCATGGTGTGCCATCTCAGCAGTAAAAACTCTAAGTCCGTCATGAAGTCTTATGCTACAACTATGAGACTGCCAGTCCCTTTAGTGACCCTCTTTTTTAATACAGAAGCTTCAGCCCTAACTAAGTCTTCAGATGGTAACAGACTAAGTTGACATCCTGAAAGCAGCAGTATAAGAAACAGCAAAGAATTCATGGTAAAGTTAATCCTAAATTCTTGACTTACAGAAACAGTCTATTAGTGAATTTTCTATAGCTGTGATGGTTAAATGTCAAACCCAAGTCAAACAGCTGAGGTGCCTATTTAACATCAAAATGGAACTAGCCTCCAGATTTTCCCAGCATCCCCCAGTTCCTACCTGTTATGGGGTATGACTGTGTCCTCTACCCTGACTTTGCCAGCCCAGGGTCTGGCTGGCCCTTTACCTCAAGGCTTTCCTATACAATCCAGACAGTTTGGTTATTTGCCGGTTTTTTTTATTTTGACCTCCTGACTGTTGCACCTGATTCCCCATGTTGGGACTCTCCCAACATGGCCCAGATCAGCCTGGTCATGTCTACTCTTGACTCTTCCAGATGTCCCTTCCTGTATTAGTCAGGGTTCTCTAGAGTCATAGAACTTATGAAACGTCTCTCTATATTGAGGAAATTTATTGGAATGACTTACAGTTTGCAGTTCAACTAACCCAACAGTGGGTAGCTGTGGATGCCCAAGAATCTAGTACTTGCTCAGTCCCATGAAGCTGGTTTTTTCTTCTGTAGAAGGAGGTTCTAACAGATGTGCTGGCAAGCAAGTGCAAGCAGTGAAAGAGTGAGTCTTCCTTCTTCCAGTGTCTTTATGTAGGCCTTCAGCGGGTGTGGCCAGATTAAAGGTGTTTGCACCACTCCTGGATCTGGGATTTGCTTTGTCCCAGGCTGACCTTGAACTCAGAGATTTCCCTGCCTCAATCTCCCAGGATTAAAGGTGTGTACTAGCTAGTTTGGGCCTAAATTTTTCATGGCTGCTATGCCTCAAGATCTCCATGCCAAGATCTAGGTTAGAAACTTGTGTCTTCCAGCCTCAAGATCTAGATCACAGGTGAGCCCTCCAACGCTGGTCTGTAGTTCACTCCAGATATAGTTAAGTTGACAACCAGGAATAGCCATTACACTTCCTCTACCTGCATTCTCCATTTTATCTACAATAAACTTTTTCTTTCACCATACCCAGGAGTAGCCATGTCCTTTCCTTTCCTTTTTATTTCTTTTTTCATACATCTGATGCTAAAACCTGGGAGTGGCTTAAATAAGTTTCCTCCCCCAGGAATTTGGACTCTCCAAACCAAGCTGCCAAGCTGCTGATCTGACTCTCCTATGTAAAACTCATTTGTTTGGTTCAAGAGTCCCCCTCAGGCAGGTGAGATGGCTCAGTGGGTAAGAGCACCGGACTGCTCTTCCGAAGGTCTGGAGTTCAAATCCCAGCAACCACATGGTGGCTCACAACCATCCATAACAAGATCTGACGCCCTCTTCTGGNAGGTCTGGAGTTCAAATCCCAGCAACCACATGGTGGCTCACAACCATCCATAACAAGATCTGACGCCCTCTTCTGGAGTGTCTGAGAACAGCTATAGTGTACTTACATATAATAAATAAATAAATAAATCTTTAAAAAAAAAAAAAAAAAGAGCCCCCCTCTTCAGCAGCTTCTCCCCTCCACCTTAATGATCTTTCTCTTCTCACCTACTCAATAAGTGTGCTCTCTCCTTACTATGGCCTTTTGGGTCACCGACCACATGAGCAGCCACCTCCTATGTCCTTTTGGGCTGCCTACCATGTGGGCATTTCCCTATTACTATCTTTTGTGTCCTACCACATGGGCAACTCTACTTACTAAAACCCTGGCACCTCTCTGGCTGTTTTCTCCTCTAACCGCTCTAACCACTTGTCTCTCTCCTACTGCGCATCACTGTAGAACCCCCTACTTTGTCTGCTTTTATTACAAAAGTCACACCAGTGTGCCAGGAAGCTTCCTTTTACTCTACCAGGTCCCCATCACATAGAAAGTGATGTCCTAGGCCAGGCGTTGTGGCGCACACCTTTAATCCCAGCACCCCAGAGGCAGAGGCAGGTGGGTTTCTGAGTTGAAGGCCAGCCTGGTCTACAAAGTGAGTTCCAGGACAGCCAGGGCTATACAGAGAAACCCTGTCTCGGAAAACAAAAACAAAAACAAAAGAAAATGATGTCCTTCTATGATTTAGGACATTTTCTCAAGCAAGTCTCTCAGTCTGCTTGGGATTGCTTCAGACTGAAATTCTTGTTACCAGGATAACTTACCCCACCCACTCTGCTCCATCATGGCTCCTCAGCTCCTTCCTGGAATTTTCTCACCTCCTGCTAGGAGCTGCCTATATGCTCCAGGGTCTGCAACCCTTTCCTTGCCCTCTTCCCATTGGAGCTACCTGCTCTATCTATTCTTATACCCTCTGGAGCCCAGACATTACAAGTAAGTCTCTTTGCTTCCCCCTAGGAGCTACCTGCCAAATCTCAAAGCTTTTCTATGTCCTTGTGGCTTCTACTGTATTAAAACCCTCCCTTAGGTAGATAGAGTTCCTGCCTATTCCTCCTCCTCCATTAATGGCTACATTGTTCTCTGTCGCTTAGCTGCCTAACTTTCCTTATGGCAGAATTCTTTTGGTGACCCTTCTTCGTTTTTTTTCCTTAGACTCAATTCTTTCTCAGATTCATTTTCTTTTGTTTTGTTTTGTTTTTCGAGACAGGGTTTCTCTGTACAGCCCTGGCTGTCCTGGAACTAACTTTGTAGACCAGGCTGACCTCGAACTCAGAAATCCGCCTGCCTCTGCCTCCCGAGTGCTGGGATTAAAGGCCTGCGCCACCAGGCCCAGCTTTAAATCTTTTTTTATCTCAATGATTTCTCCACGCTTTATTGTGAGGAAATCTTTTATTACTACTGTGTAAACAGTCTTTATCTCAGGATTGATTTGTAAATTTGTTGGGTGTAGCTAAAGGATCTATAAAATCTGTAACAAATTTGACTTTAAACTTATAACAAAAGGCTTACAGTTAAAATCTATACGTAGGAATTTTAATTTGCTACAATATCCTATATATGTTGTTCAATTCTGCTTTAGAATCTATTTGTAACTTGGATTCGACTTTTATTTAAAATATAGGTCTACTAGGAAACCATGTTTAAAAGCGCAGCCATGTGACTTATCTCTATCTCGGCAAGCTGTTAACTGCTGCTTACGTCATCAAGATGTAAGCAGCTACGTGACTGCCATCCATCTTTACTGAGGTTAAAGAATACATGTCCTGTGACTTCACCATCTTAAGATGACTACATGGTATACAACAATTATAAAAACTTCTTGGTCCTACAGAGTGCTTAGTTCATCCTTTTAGACTAAGGAAGCAACAACAAGTCTCCAAAATATTTTGGATTAATATTAATTTTTGCATGATGACAAAAATTTGAGGAAATATTTGATATACTATATATATGATTCAACTCTGATTTACAATATACTCTATATGATGATAAAAATTTAAGGTTATAAAAGTCTATTTGGATTAACCAAAGCTGACTTAGAGATTTACACCTAAGAACTTATGTCTTTGTTAAGTGTTCAACACCACTTCTAGAAAATTTATATAAGCAACTAAGTATGTTTGATAAATAAGTTATGTGTTAGCATTCTGTCTAAACTCCACCCCATAGTTACCTGTCAACAGCCAGGTATGTTCCTCCCCACAGTTAACTGGCAACAGCCAGGTAAGCATGATCCACTATAAAAGAGCCTGCTTGCCCCCTCTTCCTTCTCTTGCCTTTCTCTCTTGCTCTCTTGTTTCCTATTGCCTTCTTGCTCCCCCTTGCCTTCTTGCTCCCCTCTCTCCCCATTTGCTTCCCCCTCTCCCTCTACATGCTCATGACCAGCCTCTATTCTCCCATACTTTCTCTCTCTCTCTCTCTGCCTTCTCTGCCCCTATTACCCTCTTAACTCCCCTCCCCATGCCATCAATAAACTCTCTTCTATACTATACCGTCATGTGGCTGGTCCCTCAGGGGGAAGGGATGCCTTGTCATGGATCCACTGAGGCACTCCCTTCCCCCACATGTCACCACACCTTCACAGAACACATCTTATATCTCTTTATCTTTTTATAAACACATCATTATGTTTAATTATTTAAGGCTAAATCTAACAAAGATGAACCTGCAAAATACTACTATTATAAAAGCCACGAACTTATTATAAACTGTTAAAGATGATTAAGACATGCAAGTTAATATTCACCTTATAAATGATTAAATTCTTTAATGTGTTCAGAACTATCTTATAGTCATGCTACTTAGTAATATAATTAATTACAGGAATAAGCTTTATGTAGACTCCTGGATATGTTTTCAAAGTTGAGGCTAAAGCAAGTAAGTAAATCAGATGTAGGGGCCTGGAAAGATGGCTATGCGGTTAAGGGCACTGACTACTCTTCCAGAGGTCCTGAGATCAAATCCCAGCAACCAAATGGTGGCTCACAACCATCCGTAATGAGATCTGACGTTCTCTTCTGGTGCGTCTGAAGACAGCTACAGTGTACTTGCTACAGTGTACTTAGATATAATGATAAATAAATCTTAAAAAAAAAAAAAAAGTAAATCAGGTGATCAGGTGTAGATGCTCCTCAAGCTCTGCTGAGTATATCATCTAAAATGTTTAATAAGAAAGCTTTTCGTGTCTCAAAAAAACAAGATAGAAAGAAAGAGAGAGAGAGAGAGAGAGAGAGAGAGAGAGAGAGAGAGAGAGAGAGAGGAAGGAAGAGAGGAAAAAAGCTTTTTGTGATAGACATGCCAGTTCAAGGCCTCAGCCTTAATCTCCTCCAAAGAAGATGATGGGCGTGGAAGAACACCATCTGGAGCTTGCTTTAAATGTAGCAAAGCCGGACGCTGGCTGAAAAGCTGCCCTTCACCTTGCCCACTGCCAGGACTCTGTCCAAACTGTAGACAAGCCAGACACTGGGGAGTTGGTTGCCCTGCTTTGCCTAGACAAGGAAGGCTGGTCCTATGCCACAGGAAAGTCTCTTGGATCTTCTGGGCCTGGTGGCTGAAGACTGACATTGCTCTGGGACCTCTGCCCTCAACAAACACAGAGGAACCTGTGATTATCCAGATAGCCAATACAGTTGTGTCTTTTTTAATAGAAACTGTTTGGAATGTACTTTCGGGTTACTCTGGTGAAATGTATCCTTAGAGCTCTGATGGAGTTGACAACTAGCCCAGTGATGGTGCTGTCAGTTTAACAGCAGCAACCGATGCTTCAGCTGCCTTCTCAGTTCTCTTCATATGTAAGAATCAGGCCAGAAGCCTCACTACCTTAGAGCTACTACTGAGTCTAAACATAGTTTACCTTGCTACCAGACTTCAAAAACAAGATATACTCACAAAACAGATTTCAAAGTAACTTTTTACTATTCCTTTTATTTAAAGGAACTAGCACTACAATGACCACCTTTCACTAATCAGCCCCCCGTGTCTCATAGTGAATGGTTGGGTAGAAAAAAGGTGGAATTTATGTAATTATGTAAGGTCTAAGGAGGTGAAAGCATGAGTTGTGACGATCTAAGAAAATGTTTGAGGGTCTAAGGTGCTTTAGGGTGTGTACTTTCAAGTTATAAAGGTCTGAGGAGGTGAAAGTGTAAGTTGTAATAAGAAAGTGACTTAACCGGGCGTGGTGGTGCATGCCTTTAATCCCAGCACTTGGGAGGCAGAGGCAGGCGATTTTCTGAGTTCGAGGCCAGCCTGGTCTACAGAGTGAGTTCTAGGACAGCCAGGGCTATACAGAGAAACCCTGTCTCGAAAAAAAAAAAAAAAAGAAAGAAAGTGAATTAAGGTATGAAAAAATGTTTCAGCTTACTTTCCCCCATATAACTATTGTTATACTAAGACTTCAAAACTTCAGAGTTTGCACTCAGGAGACAGGCATGCGGGTTTCTGAGTTCAAGGTCAGCCTGGTCTACAAAGTGAGCTCCAGGACAGCCAAGGCTACACAGAGAAACTCTGTCTCAAAAAACAAAAAACAAAAACAAAAACAAAAAAACAAAAAAACCTTCAGAGTTTGAACATTAACCAATGGAGTTCTGATAAGCTATTAACCCTGCTCTGGTGAGCACTGGTTACTATTATCATAGTCACAAGGTCAACTTTTTAAATTCCCTTTGGTTGTCTTCTAAGTATAGAATCTGTCTAGGGCTGGAGAGATGGCTCAGTGGTTAAGAGCACTGACTGCTCTTCTGAAGGTCCTGAGTTAAAATCCCAGCAACCACATGGTAGCTCACAACCATCCGTAATGAGATCTGATGCCCTTTTCTGGTGTGTCTGAAGACAGCTACAGTGTACTTAGATATAATAAAATAAATCTTAAAAAAAAAAACATGTCTAATCTATATACAAACAGTCTTCTGAATATTAGAAAGAGTGTTAATGCTTTTAATCAAAATCATTTTGGGGTCCCCAACAAAGAAGTTCCAATGTTAGCAGGAAGTAGTTTTAGAAGATTATGTTACCCCCTATCATTAGCAACAAAAAGCTGAGGGGTTGGGCTGGTGAGATGGCTCAGCAGTTAAGAGCACTGACTGCTCTTTAAAAGGTCCTGAGTTCAAATCCCAGCAACCACATGGTGGCTCACAACCATCCATAATGAGATCTGACACCCTCTTCTGGAGTGTCTGAAGATAGCTACACTGCACTTGCATATAATAAATAAATAAATCTTTAAAAAAAAATGCTGAGGGGTTAAGCTCCAAACCCAAGACAAAGGGCTCAGGTGCCTATTTAGCATATCAAAATGGACCAGGTCTCCAAGTTCTGCTAGCATCCTTCAGTCCCTACCCCTTACAAGGTAAGGCTCATACACCTTCCCCACCCCCACCCCCTTCCCTGAATTCTCCTTCCCAGGAGCTGGGCTGGGCTGTCCATCCCACAGAGGCTCCTCCCACATCTCCAAACCTACCCAATTAGTACCAGCAAATGAGGATCAACTATTCAAAGGCCTAAGACTATGGGAGACATTCAACCCACCAAAAATAGTAAGAATGACAAAATGTACACTGTTGATAGAGACTGTCAAGTTTTAGGGTATCTATATAGTGGTACTGCATAAACAAATATTCTTATCTGAATATGAGGGATCATCTTCATTAAAATCATGATTCAAAGGTATGACATCAACCATTAAGCAAAAAAACATTTATTTAAATTCTAATTCAAATAACATTCATAGTTTCCTCAAGCATAAAATGAGACTAATCTGTTCTACAGGATTGTGATCTGTCTCCTGTTATCTGTCTCCTGCATTGACAACCCTGCGTGGAGTTCACATACTGCATTCAAGACAGAGGCCCACTTTGGAGAATGAAGTATTGTAGTGGTTTGAATGAAAATGACCCCCGCAGGCTCGTAGGGAATGGCATTATTAGAAGGTGTACTCTTGTTGGGGTAGGCACAGGTACCAAGACGAGGGACTGAGGCATTGCTATGATTAGCCTGACCATGTTTATGCCTGAAGGAATATGGAACACATTGGGACTTTGGACAAGAAAGTGACTGTACACTTTAAGTGAGGCTTAATGGGCCACATAAGTATAAGCATAGAAGACAGTTGAGCTAAGGGAGATTTGAACTGTGGGACTTGGCTCAAGGGAAGAGTATGAGTGTGTGCCCGAGAAACCATTCTTAGGATATTTTGGTGAAAAATGTGTCTGTTTTCTGCCCAAAAATCTGCCTGAGGCTAAATTGAAGAATTCTGCACCAACAGCTTTAGCAGAGGACATTCCAAAACAATCTAGCATTGCCTCTGTTAAGTAGCTATTAGTGGTCAGTCTTATGCAGAAAAGAGAAAAGCTGACCTAGGAAAAATACAAAAGGAATCAATCGTAAACAGATTAAAGAAGAGCCAGATGCTTGGTGAAATAGAGAGTGGTGACCTCAGAGCAAGATCCCAGGCACAGAGCTTCCAACTTGTAAATAGGAATTAAAGAAAAGCTTAGGACCAGGTGTGGTGTGGTGGGGGTGGGTAGTGGGGTGCACACCTTTAATCCCAGTACTTGGAAGGCAGGGCCTAGTAGACAGATCTCTGAGTTCAAGGCCAACCTGGCCTATAGACTGAGTTTCAGAACAGCCAAGTTTAGGCAATGAAAAAAAAAAACATTGAAAACAGAAAACTAATGAAAATGTAACTGAATGAGGAGACCATGTTCTAGCCTCAGCAAGCAGCGAAACTTCTGCCACTTGGTTTTAGTTTTAGAGTCAAGGATACAAGATAAAAGGTATGGACTCTCCCTTCTCAATTAGCCCCGCATAGGGGCCTAGAGATGCCATTGTGTGAAGCAGAAGCCTGGATTGCCTTGGCAATGCCTATGCCTGAGCCAGGGTTACATGCCCAGGAAAGCTGCTAACAGAGAGTGAAACCAGCCCAAGAAAAAGAAGTGTGATTTAGTCAATAAAGCTGAGAGGAACTGGAGACCTGGAGAGCATTTTGACATTAGATATGAAGGTACAGAGTTTGGAGTTTGCCCAGCTGGTTTTTCATCTTATTTTAGTCCCGTATTTCCTTACTATGGTCCCTTTCCTCCTTTTTGGAATGTTAATGTGTATTCTTTACCACTGTATTTTGGAAGTACACATATTCAAAGTGACCCTGTGCTGCATTACAGAGTTAGTTAAAGGCCTGCCCAGATAATTGTGTGAGTCCATGTCTCAAAAATTATGGAAGGCTAGGCACTGCAGCTCAGTGGTAGGAAGAGCACTTCTCTACTACTACTCTATGACAGTGCTTGTGGACATCGCTATCCTCTATGACAGTGAAAACTCAGGCATCTGTTGAGGTGGAAGCTGGTACAGGAAGACCTGCACATGAGCAGCACTGTCTCCTGTCAGCACTTGTGGGAGTTCATGCCTGATCTCTACTTCTATAGAGATCCCCAAAGAGACTAAAAAGGGAGGAGTAGGCTACTGATGAAAGGCAGTGACCAAGGAGGAATTCAGGGTGAATGGACTACTCAGACTGAGTGAGAAGGCCAGGCTGATTCCATGACAGGCTTCAAATTGTTAGTCAAGGAGTCTAGGCCTAAATCTCTGTCTCCAAGAACTGGGCAAGTCCAGGCCTCACAAGCCGCCCTGCCATCTGGCCTGAAACAAGGACAATGGGTCAGCAGCAGTTTCCAGACTTCCTTAGCTATTTCTTCAGCAATAGTTTCCAGACATCCCAAGCAAGTTTCTAGGCTCCACACCCTAGTAATGAAATGTCCATAGAGATGGGCCCAACAGATTAACATAGAGGCCACTTACCCCAGAATTGCCCAATGTGCTTTAAATCAGGCCTACAAACTCACTTGGTTGTCTCTCTGTCTTGCATGGGAGACCTCAGCTTGCTGGACCTCTGCAGAATAAAACTGTTGGCATTTTGTCTAGGCTCCACCCCCACAGTTACCTAGCAATAGCCAGGTCTGCCTGACTCTCTATAAAAGAGGTTGCTTGCCCCCTCCTGTCTCTCTTGACTTCTTGCTCCTGCTCTGTCCTCTTGCCCGGTCCCTTCTCTCACCCCATCCCCTTCCCACAACCCCCTCCCCCACGTTGTTCTCTTGGCCGGCTTCTTCTTCTTCTTCTTCTTCTTCTTCTTCTTCTTCTTCTTCTTCTTCTTCTTCTTCTTCTTCTTCTTCTTCTTCTTCTCTCTCTCTCTCTCTCTNCTATACTATACCATCCTGTGGCTGGTCCCTCAGGGGGAAGGGATGCCTCAGCATGGGCCTGCAGAGGCACCCATTCCCCCAGACCTGACTGACTACACATCCACCAAACATATTCTTCTCTCCTTATCTTTTTATAAAACACAACATAAACACTCTGCGTTTACATACTGTTTGAGTCCAGGGTATCCTTCTCTGGTGAATCATGGACCCTTACATGAGGTGGCCAACAGGTCTGTAGATGAGGGGGTACCCTCTGCTCCTGTTGCACAGTTCCCTACTGAACTGAAGACTGGTTTGCAGCTCCCAGTGTGCAAGACACTGAATAGCAGGAATAATCACTCAGTGGACTTCAGCAGTTCTTCTACATGCAAAGTCAGAATAAGCTTATTAGAAAACAAACATTGCTGGGTGTGGTGGCACACGCCTTTAATCCCAGCACTCGGGAGGCAGAGGCAGGCGAATTTCTGAGTTCGAGGCCAGCCTGGTCTACAGAGTGAGTTCCAGGACAGCCAGGGCTACACAGAGAAGAAAAAGAAAAAGAAAGAAAAGAAAACAAACATCAAGCCAGGCGTGGTGGTACACGCCTTTAATCCCAGCACTCAGGAGGCAGAGGCAGGTGGATTTCTGAGTTTGAGGCCAGCCTGGTGTACAAAGTGAGTTCCAGGACAGCCAGGGCTATACAGAGAAACCCTGTCTCGAAAAACAAAACAAAACAAAACAAAACAAAACAAAACAAAACAAACAAAAAGAAAGAAAGAAAGAAAGAAAGAAAGAAAGAAAGAAAGAAAGAAAGAAAGAAAAGAAAAGAAAGAAAAAAGAACAAGAAAACAAACATCCGTTTCTCTAACTAAAAACAAACAGACAAAAGAACCCCCTCAGATTTCAGAAAGGCAAACTGAAAAGATCAAAAGTTACCCACCAATACTAAAGTACTAAATATACCAGGACAGTCAGCCTAAAAGTGGGCCACTATCACCAATACTAGCTCTGCATTAGTGGTCAGAGACATCTGGAAGGGCAGGGCATAAACATGGAGAATTCAAGCTGTCTTCAAGGAGGAATAAAGGAAAAATGATTTCATTCAGAGACAAATATAGGAAGTTTGATCCTAAGAGAAGTCTCAGAAATCTGGAGAAATTGGAGGAAGAAACAGACAGCTTCGGTGTCCATGAGTTATGCCATAGGCCAGCAAGTTTACCTGGGACAGAGAATGACAGGTGCTTCAGGGGACAGAAACAAACTTCAGGGGCTGGTCTCAAAAACTACCCAAGCAAAGATAAGGAAGTTTAATTGAGTCAGGCCACTGAGAAATTGGTGCCTTGGGGGCATGATCAGAAACAACAAACCTCAAGACTGACTGAAGCTAAGAGCTGCCTCGTATCAGAGACCTGATAAAACACTGTTTATTCCAGAGTAACAGACAGGTGCAAAGAACTGTCCATCACAAAGAACACAGACCTCACCAAACAGTGCAGACAGGTCACTGAAGAAGCACAGCCCGGGGAGAGGAGGAATCTCCCCAGATGTCACATGTTCAACCACAAAAATCACAAGCTATGTAAAGAAGACATAAAATATGACTCGTGAAGAGGAAAAGGACAGCAGAAACCTGTTAAGAAGGCCAAGGTATTGGGTTTTAGAAAAGACCTCACAGGAGCCATTATAAGTATGTTGAAAGAACCAAAGACATTTGCAATAAGGAAGAGTCTCTTTAAAATGAAGATAACTGGATGATGGCTGGGTGATGCCTTTAGTGCCAGCACTGGGGAGGCAGAGGCAGGCAAATCTATGAGTGATCAGAGTGAGCTGAGGAATACCACTCTCTCTGCACTGAGGGTGCCAAGCCGGTAAGTCTTGGGCTTCGGATGACCCTCTGATTACCAAATGCAGGCAGCCAGCTATAGAGGAAAGGAGGGATTGAATGATTTCACTGGAGACCTTAGAGCCAATGATGCTGTTGTGTGAACTTCTGGGGAGCTATGTATCTATTCACCCTAGGTAGGGAACCAACAACAAACCAAGGAGAATGACTACACTAAGTAAAGTCTAGCTTGGTGAGACAATAAGTTTAATTAGGGAGTAAAAAATATCTCTACTACTACTACAAGCACACATGCACGCACTCTTTGTGAACCCTTCTCCTCAACAACCCTTAGCTGTTACTCTTGAGGAGAGGATGGGTCTCCTCTGTCCTAGAAACTGTCCATAAATCCTTGGGAAAGTGCTTGGCCTCGTGAGCACCTCTAGTGACAGAAAGCTTGAGGGCTCAGTCCTGTTCAGGTCTCCTTTGGTAATCTCAGCTCCTGATGACAGTTCCAGAGGGTGGTGGTCATGGCCAGAGGACAGTGTTCCACAGCATATGCCAAAAGCCAGAATCCCCATGTCTTTTTCTGTTCCATGTGTCAATCAACTCCCATTTTGCTTAAGCTGACTTGAGTTGAAACTCAATAGTCCCAAAACACCACAAAAGAAGATTCTGTCCCCCATACCACTGGCTATATATCTCTATAGCCACAACTAAGTTGCGGTTACAAACAGCCAACCTAATGCTGAAGCCTCCACAGAGACTATCTGAAAAAAAGAATGAACAAAACAATATCGCTGAGCCACTGCAGGCCTTTACTGGTCTGAAGCTCACCCTACTTCTAGAATTCTGATTGAAGATGATGCATATCGTTGTGTATATCAGGATCTTCATTGACATAATCAGAAAACATCCTGAATTTTATAATTAGTGACTTCTGACATTTAACCCTTGCAGGAAAGAACAAGCTTCACTCCAAGCCTCTGTATGTGAAAGGCTACACAGAATGTCTTTAGTGCCCACAGAGTAACATGAACCTAGGTCAATCACTAGCTTTGCTTGGCTCTAAAAGTTAACATTTTTGCAAAGCTAAATTAAGAAAGGGGCATAGTCCCTCCTGCTTAGCTTGGACATAGGCAAGTACAATTCAATAAATGAATTGGTTTATAGGCGTCACACTAGGAACAAAAGATTGGTAAACGGCTCCTTCTGACCTAGCAATGCCCTGAGACTGAGAGCAAAACTGAAGTCATTCAGGAAATAAACAGGGAAAAGCCCATTTCAAAGAAACAGAAGTGGCACTCAAGTTTACTATTGATTAAGGGTGCACTCGTTCTACGAGGCAGACTAGTGTAACAGGGTCTTCTGGCAATGTATCTGGCCTGATGTAGTAAATGTGTGGCTAGGAACTGAGCCTAAAAATTGAAGCCTTAAATAGCTATTTAAGGGCTGGAGAGATGGCTCAGCGGTTATGAGCACTGACTGCTCTTCCAAAGGTCCTGAGTTCAAATCTTAGCAACACATGGTGGCTCACAACCATCTGTACAGCTACAGTGTACTTATACACATAAAATAAAAATAAATAAATGAATATTTTTTAAAAATCCTTGGACTGGTAGTAGTGTCACTGAACAAACCCTTGGACCTGAATACCAGGCAAAATGCTAGGCACTGAGCATGCAATGGACGAAGAAGTCAGTACTTTTACCTCAGTATGCATTGGGCTAAGTGCAAACATTCAGAAACCTTTATATTGCCTTGACAGAGAAGTTTTGTGTCTGGGCTTTTCCTAGAATATTATTTTTACTGTATTTTATAAAAATATTGGTTGGTGGGCTGAGGAGATAGCTCTGAGTGTTTGCCGTTCAAACTTGAGGACTTGACTTCAATCTCCAGTGCCTTTGGAAAAAAATAAATAAGTACATAAATAAATAAAGGCTAGATATAGTAGCATGCACTTGTAATGCCAGCACTCAGCACTGTGGAGGCAAAGACAAGTAGATCCCCTGGATTTTCTAGTCAGCCAGCCTAGCCTAAAAGTCACTGGGATGGAGAGATGGCTCAGCGGTTAAGAGCACTGACTGCTCTTCCGAAGGTCATGAGTTCAAATCCCAACAACCACCCATAATGAGATCTGATGCCTCTTCTTGTGTGTCTGAAGACAGCTACAATGTGTACTTACATATAATAATAAATCTTTAAAAAAAACAAACAGGCAAATCACAGGCCAGTGAGAGACTGTCTCAAAAAGCATGGTCAACAACTCCAAAGAAATAATAGTAAAAGTTGTTATCTGTCATCAACATATCACATGCACTCACATACAAGTGCATAAATACATACTAGCATGCATACATTTGTCTGGACTGACATTTAAAAAAAATATGGTCCTTTCCCATACTTTCAGGCACTGCTATAGAGAAGTTATAAGATGGGGGCCTAACTGGATGCAAGAAGAGAAGCTGGGCAGAGCAAAGACAAGACCTGCCTCTGCCTCCCAAGTGCTAGGATTAAAGGCGTGTGCCACCACCGCCCGGTTCTTTCTTTCTTTCTTCCTTCCTTCCTTCCTTCCTTTCTTTCTTTTTAAAAAGATTTATTTATTTTAAATGTTATTTATATGAGTACACTGTAGCTGTCTTCAGACACTCTAGAAAAGGGCACCCGATCCCATTACAGATGGTTGTGAACCACCATGTGGTGGCTGGGAATTGAACTTCGTATCTCTGGTAGAGTAGTCAGTGCTCTTAACCACTGAGGCAGCCCTTCCCCCCCCTCAACCCCCCGCCCCAGGACAACTCTTATAAGGACAACAACATTTATCTGGGGCTGGCTTACAGGTTCAGAGGTTCAGTCCATTATCATCAAGGCAGGAACATGGCAGCAAACAGGCAGGCATGGTTCTGGAGGAGCTGAGAGTTCTACATCTTTCATCTAAAGGCTGCTAGCAGAATACTAGCTTCCAGGCAACTAGGGTGAAGTTCTTATAGCCCACACCCACAATGCCTGCCTACTCCAAAAAGGCCACACCTACTTGAACAGGGCCACGCCTTCCTTCGGCTGAGCAGATACAAACCATCACAAGCACCAGATATGGTGCCTTTTTATATAAGCCTAGGGTCAAACTCAGATCCTCAGGTTTGCAGGGCAAGCACTTTACTAAGCTATTTCCTCAATCCCTGAGCTTATTATTATTTTTTTATATTAAAAAAAGTGCCATAGTACATGTATAAGATGTCAGAGAACATTTTGAGGGAGTGGGTTCTCTCCTTCCACCATGTAGGTCCTAGGGACTGAATTCAGGTCATTGTCAAGACTGGCTGCAAGTGCCTTACTTCACCCAATGAGCTATCTCACTGACCCTCGGCTATTTTTTTCTTAAGACAGAGTCTTACCATTACCTAGCCTAGAACTTGATGTATAGACCAGGCGATACATCTCAAACTCAACAGAGATCTATTGTTGGAATTTCCAACCCCAATAAGCCCATATAAACGTGCAATCTAGTTATTATAAGTTATATACTGTATTATAATTATTTTAAGCTATAAGCTTAATTGGGCATGTCTAATACTATATTAACTTATTTCTCAGCTATGAGAGCCCTATGACTTGTGGTTTTTTTTCTCGTCCATGTGGTTCTGTCCTATCATGGCTTTTTCCTCTTTTTTCTTTTGGTCCTCTCTCCTTCCCCTCTCTCCTTCCCCTCTCTACCTGCTCCTACTCTCAAAACCCTCCCGTGGCCCCCCCCCCAGTCCCCTCCAGCCTTTATTGACCAGTTAGAATCCCCCCCAGTCCCCTCCAGCCTTTATTGAACAGTTAGAATCCCCCCCAGTCCCCTCCAGCCTTTATTGACCAGTTGGAATGGGGAGAAGGTTCACAGGGATCACCTAAGAAATCGACCCCCTGCTCTTGGGGGTGGGGCAACTTCTCTGGAGGAATCGGAATTAACATCAGAATACAAACAGCTTCAGGACAACCCACAGTTGAGATCTGCCTGCTGAGATCTGGGGATTAAAGGGAGAGCAGGGATTAAAGACACTGTACCCAGCCCTAAAATTTGTTTTTTAATCATGGGAAAATCCTCAGCAGTTCACTCATCTGGTTAATAGATCAAATTCAGGTATCTCCATCATGACTAGGAAAACAAAACAAAACTAAACTAAACTAAACTAAAACTAGTTTTAATTCCACAAAATTTTACATCTCATGTACAATCTAGGATTGTTCTTAATACATTTACACTTTTGGAATCACCTAATCTTGAGAATAATATAGTATAAGGGGCACTACTACAATCTCTGTTTTACAGAAAGAGAAAGTGAGACACAAAAGTGAGTATTTTACTGAATACCACACTGTAATTTATGGGCTATAATTCAATCCAAGCAAAAAGGCCCTGGAATCTACTCCCTTATCATTGCATTACACAATGCCTTCCTTGGTTTATGAAGTTCTTTTTAAGATTTATTTTTAAATTATTTATTTATTGAAGTTATAATTACATCATTTTCCCCTCCTTTTCTTTCCTTCAAACCCTCCCATATACCCTTCATCGGACGCCTGCATGAGTTTTTGTGTACCACTTGCATGCAGGAATTTTTTTTTAATACATTCTTTTTTAATTTGTTTATTTATTTTAGGTATATGAGTACACTACAACTATCTTCAGACACACCTGAAGAGGGGGCATCAGATCTTATTACAGATGGTTGTGAACCACCATGTGGTTGCTGGGAATTGAACTCAGGACCTCTGGAAGAGCAGTCAGTGCTCTTAACTGCTGAGCCATCTCTCCAGCCCGCATGCAGGAATTTATGGGTTGGATTCTCTGGAGCTGTAGTTAGTTACTGGAGATTGTGAGCTTCTATATAAGTGCTGAGAACCAAATTCTGCAGGAACAATAAGCATTCTTAACTGCCGAACCACTCTCTAGCTCTATATTATGACATTTTGTTGGCAGGGGTCAGGGGCTAGAGGTCACAACAGAGACATAGAGAGAACAAAGAGCTTCAAAGGTAGTACTGAGGTCTGCTAGAACCCAAGCGACAGACATTGAATTCACTCACAATGTTTCTCTTTATTTATTTATTGCAGTGTTATTTATCTAAACAAGGGTTATGCCTTGCAAAAACTGGCCAGAACAAGCATTAGGACTTATCCATAAATGCTGAAAGGGATATTAAACTTTTACTTTCATCAGGGCAGTATCAGATCTTTTCCAAGTCTACTTTTAAAAAGTAATTTTAGAGTCCTGTCGCCACCTTGTGGTGCTTTGTTGTAGTACTGAACTGAAAACTCATCTCAGAATCTAGGGAAAAGGTCAAAGCTGATTAATTGTAAGACTGATGTTTTATCTGCTTTTTATGATTTTGATCACTTTCTATTGGCATGTGAATTTATCTGCATCATTTTAAAAAGCAAAGTGACAAAACTGAACACATCAGTCTATTATTGAAATACTAGATGGCTGGTGAGATGGCCCAGCGGTTAATAGCCACACACACAAAGGCCAGAAAAGGATAACACACCCAGGGGAACTGAGGCACTATGCACTTGTGAGTCACTTGCTGGGAAATGAACTAGGATCCTATACAACTGCAGATCACTCTCTTGAAGACAAATCCACTGCTCTAAGCCCTGAAGATCCATCAGTTTGTAACACATGCACAAATACACATATACACACATGCACACACATACATATATCCATATCCATACATATTACACACACATATACATATACATATACACACACACACATATATATATATATATGTATATGTATATATGTAGTGTAGCCCTGGATAGCCTGGAACTTACTGTATATAAACTAACCTGGCTTTGAAGTGATAAGGGATATACCTGCCTCAGCCTCCTGAGTGTTGAGATTACAGGAACATGCCACCACATACACATTTTTTCTTGTTTTATTTTGTTTATTTTTACATTATATTTTCGTTACATTTCTCCATTCCTTTTTCTGAGTTCGAGGCCAGCCTGGTCTATAAAGTGAGTTCCAGGACAGCCGGGGCTATACAGAGAAACTCTGTCTTGAACTCCGCCCCCCCCCAAAAAAAATCCCAGAAAGCTGTGTATGTGCAAACAATGTATCTTGACCCTGTCTACCACAAACCCCTTCCCTCCACTCCCACTGAGCAGCACTAGATGTCTCCCTTCTGCCTTCTTGTCCTCCTTTTTCCCTTAGTGACCCACTGAGTCCAAATAATGCTTCCTGATGGAATGACTGTTGGCTGATTTTGTTGGCTTGATCTTGTGCAGATAACCAAAGCTTCAGTGAGTTCATGAATGCTGTGGCCACGTCACATCCAAGGACAACATTTTACAGCATAGCTCCCATCCCTTGTCTGGCCTGTACTTTCTTCTCTCCCACTCTTCCACACCGAGACTTTCTTGAGTCTTGAGTCTCGGTGGAGTTACAAATGTCTCATTTAAGGATGAGCATTCAACATTACTGATTCTCAGCATTGACCAGTTATTCATCTCTGTTATGCTATATGGTTATATCTGTCTGTCTGTTCTCTCTCTCTCTCTCTCTCTCTCTCTCTCTCTCTCTCTCTCTCTCCCCTCCCTCCCTCTCTCTTTCCTTCTTCCTTCCTTCCTTCCTTCTTTCTTTTCTTTTCTTTTTGGATTTTCAAGAAACGGTTTCTCTGTGTAGCNACACCGAGACTTTCTTGAGTCTTGAGTCTCGGTGGAGTTACAAATGTCTCATTTAAGGATGAGCATTCAACATTACTGATTCTCAGCATTGACCAATTAGTCCTCACTGAGCATGTCAAAGCAGCATGCCCTGCTCCTAATGCACATACAGTGATCTCTCTCTCTCTCTCTCTCTCTCTGTCTTCCCCCTCCCTCCCTCTCTCTTTCCTTCTTCCTTCCTTCCTTCCTTCTTTCTTTTCTTTTCTTTTTGGATTTTCAAGAAACGGTTTCTCTGTGTAGCCCCTGGCTCTCCTGGAATTCGATCTGTAGATCAGGCTAGCTTGAAACTCACAGAGATTTGTCTGGCTTTGCCTTCCTGGTGCTAGAATTAAAGGCGTATGCCACCACACCCATCCTATATGGTTACACTTTCAATGTCCTTTTATTATTTCTGTAAAATATTCTGTTATTGAACACACTCATTTATTGCTCTATTATAGATTCTTTTTTTTTTTTTTTTAAAGATTTATTTATTATATGTAAGTACACTGTAGCTGTCTTCAGACACTCCAGAAGAGGGCACTAGATCTATTTACGGGTGGTTGTGATCCACCATGTGGTTGCTGGGAATTGAACTCAGGACCTTCGGAAGAGCAGTCAGTGCTCTTAACTGCTGAGCCATCTCTCCAGTCCTCTATTGTAGATTCTTGAATCTTCTACTAAAGCAATTAATTGTCTTGTCTCACTACTTGGACATATTTTCCTCTCTGATTTGTTTTTTTGTCTCTCATTCTCTTTCTATGCCTTGTTGCAGACGTGAGAACTTACTATAGAGGTTTGGGGAAGCCCTGAGTAAGTTAAGTCCTGAGTGAAGTTTGCTGTTGCCATGGGCACAGTCATGTCAAGGCTCCTATAGCCTAGGATTCAGAGGAACGGCAAAGTCTTCCTCAGGGGTCCAGGGGCTAGTGTGGACAGTGTGAGCGGAAAATATCCACCATAGCTTCTCCTACCCTAGGATATTTACAGCCTGGAAACTGTCCCCCCAGAGACTGCTCCTATCTAGATTAGCTAAACCAGTCTCCTTGGTGCAGCTGTATACCATAAACTCTGCCTCCTTGTTTATCTGTATGTAACAGCCCCATATCCTTGTTCAGTTGCCTGCAATAACCCATGTCTGTTAAACTCCATATAATAAACATCCTAAGCTTACGAGGTATTGCAGTATCTCTGTCAGAGAGCATCCAATCCCAGCTTTTCCATGAGCACATGTCTCCATCTGTCTGTCTTTTCTTCATTGTTTCACCGCCACAGTCAGGACTATCCCTGGAGTCATGCACAGGACGTGGTAACTGCCTACACCATTTTTAGTTGTGTAGGGGCAGCCAGTGTTCTGAGAATGATACCCAAGATTGTTCTCTAGCCTCTACATATACTTACACACACACACACACACACACACACACACACACACACACATAAAATGAAAAGCATTTCGTATTTTATTATCATGTATAATGTTAGCTGCAGATTGTATGAGTTTGTGTGTGTGAGTGCATCTTAAGTTGAAAGAGTACTCTCCTCCTATTATTTGACTCAGGCCCAAATTTAAAATTTGTATATTTTTCTAGCTTTCCTATCACCAGGTGCTAACTTTATAACTCCCAGGGGAAAACATCTGATCATCCTAATGCAAGAAACATCATTTAATTACATTTTTCATCTTTTCAAAATAAAAATGTTCAATAAAACTAGGAATGAAAACAGACATCACAATATAATGAAGGCATACGTGAAAAGCTCACAGTATGTCATCCAGAGATATAAGATAGTAACAAAAAAAGGATGGTCACAACTGCCTTTTCTACATAGGAAGGGAAGTTCTAGTCAGTGTAATAGACAAAACAAATAAACAGCATCCAAATTATAAATAGAAAAGTATTCATACATGACAGGATATGATATACTAGATCCTAAAGATCACATGCCATCCCTACCCACTTCCCACATGCATAATCTCCTGTGGAATTAATAAATTCAATAATCTTGAAAGGTTAAAAACTAATCAACACATAAAATCACCTGTGTACCTATAGACTAACAACAAGGAATTTGGAAAGAATTGGGAAAACAATGACTTGGAAGCCCTGCTAAGTGGCTCACTCACTAGGAGATAGAGGCAGAGGCATGTGGGTCTCTGAGTTTGAGACCAGCTGGTTCTACAGAGTGGGTTCTAGGACAGACAGGACTACACACACACACACACACACACACACACACACACACACACACACACAAAATGTCTCCAAAAAAAAAGGAAACACAACAAAAAGGGAAAGAAAGCAGTATCTTTACAGCAGCATCAGAAAGAATATTTCTAGGAATAAACTTCAGCCATGACGTTAAAGAGTTGTACGCTGAAAATCACAAAACACTGTTGAGAAAAATCAAAGACACAAATAAAAGGAAAGAAACCCCATGTTCACAGGTTAGAAGATAGAATATGGTTAAATGGCAATATGTCTCACTCCCAACACAACAACAAAGTTAATGAAATCCCTTTCAAGACCTATTTGTCTCAACATTTTACACATTGATTTGCCTGGTATCATATATCATGGGAACCTCCTTCTTTTCTCTTATCTCTTGAAGAATCTTCAATGAGAATGTTTTGGTAGAGCTTCAAGAAACATCTTCCTAGGGTATGTTTAGCCATGAAGGGATCAGCTGAGGTACAAGTCCTCAGTGTATTTTTTTTTCTTTAATAACACTCACTTTGGTGCTGCAGCATTGACATTCTGGTTCTGAGACAGATGTCTGCAGCCTGTGAGACAAGTCTGAGCCTTGTCTCCTTCTCCTTGGCAGTGCTACCCTTTCCCTGACTCAAATGCAGCTACGGCTCTGTCTTCTCAATTGCTCACTGCGTGTTGTCTTGTCCTAAAAATGCAGACAGGAGGCTAGCATAACTGTCTCTTGAAAGGCTTCACCCGGCAGCGGATGGGAACAGATGCAGAGACCCACAGCCAAGCATCAGGTGGAGTTCTGGGAGTCCTGTGGATGAGTGGGGGATAGGATTGAGGGAGCCAGAGGGGTCAAGGACACCACAAGAAGACCTACAGAGACAACTAACCTGGGTCCATGGAGGCTCCCAGAGACTGAACCACCACCCAAAGAGCATGCAGGGGCTGGACCTAAGCCCCTTCACATTTGTAGCAGATATGTAGCTTGGCCTTCATGTGAGTCCCCTAACAATTGGAGAGGGGCTGTCTCTGACTCTGTTGCCTGTCACTGGATCCTCTTCCCCTAACTGGGCTGCCATGGATGGCCTCTGTGAGAGAGGATATGCTTAGTCCTACTGTGACTTGATATCCCAGGAAAGGGCAGTACCCAAGAGAAGCGAGTAATGGGAGGAGGGATTTGTGAGGGTGGGTCTGGGAAGGTGGTGGGGGGGATTACGATTGGGATATAAAGTGAATAAATTAATGAAAAAAATATATGACCTTTTCTTTGCTCACATTTGATCCTTCTCTGGGTAGGTGTAGTGTAACTTCCATCCCTCCTCTTTTTCTATTTACTGGGGACAGGGTCTCACTAGAAGTGGAAATGCTAGGTCCTGTGGTGATCCTATGATTAGAGTTTTTTTTTTTCTTTTTTTTTAGTAACACCATATTTTTTTCTTCTTTAAAAAAAAATACATTTCATTTAACTCCATTTTTGTTTTTTTGTTTTTTTTCTTTTTAACTCCATTTTTGTTTTGGAGATAGTCTTGGTAAATTTTAGTCTAGGCTGGCTTTGAACTTGCTATCCTTCTGCCTCTGCCTCTTGACATCTGGCACCTCTGGTGTGTGTTCCACACCTAGCTTGCCGCTGCTCTAGGGAAGGTGGTTGTAGAAGTTTATATTCAACCAGCAATTCACAAGAGTTTTACTTATGTTTATTCCTATGCTAACTTCACAATTTTAATTACTACAACTTTGTAGAAAGTTTTGAAATCAACAAGTGCAAATCCTTTGGCTTTGTTTTTAACAATCATTTTAATTTTGCAGGATCCTTTATGATTCCATATGAATTTTTTAGATGGATTTTTATTCCTACTTCTATCAAACTATCATTAGATTTTTGCTTGTTTATTTGTTATTGATTTTTGAGACAGGGTCTTTTTTGAGACATGGCCGACTGCAACCAGCTATGTAGGCCTGGCTTGCCCAAACTCATAGGGATGTGCCTGCCTCTGCCTCCCAAGTGGGATTAAAGGCCCATGTCACCTGCACAGCCATTACTGGATTTTGATAGGGATTGTATGAAGGGGGATCCCATGGTTTATGGTACCAGACTGAAAAATATGTAAAATGGCAAAACAATTAGACATTTTTCAAGTTCATTTACTAAAACTGCCACCATGGAACAATTCACCACAAGAAAATAAGTTTACGGCCGGGTGTGGTGGTGCACTCCTTAGATCCCAGCACTCGGGAGGCAGAGGCAGGCAGATTTCTGAGTTCGAGGCCAGCCTGGTCTACAAAGTGAGTTCCAGGACAGCCAGGGCTACACAG
>NC_034591.1:100902340-100903741 GCF_900095145.1 Mus pahari | reverse complement strand
TCTGCCCCTCCAGAGTATGTGCTCTTCTATAGTGTCTGCTCCTCCATAGTGTCTGACCCTCAATAGTGTCTGCTCCTCCAGAGTGTCTGCCCCACCAGATTGTCTGTTCCTCCAGAGTGTCTGCTCCTCCATAGTGACTGCTCCTCCATAGTGTCTGGTCCTCCATAGTGTCTGCTCCTCCAGAGTGTCTGCTTCTCCAGAGTGTCTGCTCCTCCAGTGTGTCTGCTCCTCCAGAGTGTCTGCTCCCCCATAGTGTCTGCTCCTCCAGAGTGTCTGCCTTGGGTTTCTGCCTCCAAATCCCTGCCTTTAGTTCTTTTACTTCCCATGATGATGGACTGTTACCCATAAGCCAAATAAATCCTTTCCTCTCTAAATTGTTTGGTCATGGAGTTTTATCACAGCAATAGAAAGCAAACTAAGACATCTTACCCAAGCATATAGTTAAGATTCTGCTCTGCCTTACACCAATGATGAGAGTCATAATATAAAAACCTCTATAGGAGCCTCAACACTAAACTGTATGGCTGAAATGACCAAGATAAAAGAAAATCCAGAGGTCTGAAATAATGACAGATGGTTCAGGCATGTCAGAGAACCAAGCATTTATAATCAGAGCTCCTAAATCTGGAATTGAAAAAAATTAAAAGCCAGACTCATTTCTATAACCCCAGCACTGTGGAGTCTGTGGCAAGAGGGTCACCTATTATACAAGGCCAGCCTGGGCTGTGAATGTCAGGCCAGCAAGGATTCTTCTCAAAAAAACCAAAACAGAAATCAGGAATACTTACTCCATTTTTCTCATAGCTCCTAATATGCTCAACCTAAAACCCAAAACTTAATATAATTTCCCTTGTGCCAAGATGTCAGTGTGACCTCCTGTAGAGTTACATGCAGTGTATAATACTGAATGCAGCACTATATGAACTAAGATTTGTTTTTTTAATAGAGTTTCTGCCAAGTAGCTACTGTCTCAGTGGGTGAAAGCAATTGCTACTTAAGCCCAGCTACCTGAATTTGATCCCAGTATGCAATGTATCTATAGTCCCAGCATTCTTAGAGGAAAGTGGGAGTCAGTGACAGGAGAAGCCAGAGCCTGAAATCTAGCTAGCTTGAGGAACACAGTACAACAGTAGAAGAGAGATTCTGCCTCAAACAAAGTGAAGGAGAGAAACCTCACTTGCTGTGCATGCCTATACACACACACACACACACACACACACACACACACACTTCATCTTTTTTTTTTTTAAAAGATTTATTTATTATATACACTGTAGCTGTCTTCAGACACTTTTTCTTCTGGCTCTGGCCCTGCTCGTTCTGGCCCCACTTGCTCTGGCCCAAAGATTTATTTATTTCTTATATATAAGTACACTGTAGCTGTCTTCAGACACTCCAGAA
>NC_034591.1:100898445-100901880 GCF_900095145.1 Mus pahari | reverse complement strand
GCTCTTACCCACTGAGCCATCTCACCAGCCCTCAAGTTTTTTTTTTAGCCCTGGCTGTCCTGGAACTCACTCTGTAGACCAGGCTGGCCTCGAACTAAGAAATCCACCTGCCTCTGCCTCCCAAGTGCTGGGATTAAAGGCGTGTGCCAGCACGCTCGGCTAAACTCAAGTTTTATATGAGAAACAAACTGTTAACACAGGTATTTTTTCAAACAAAGATAAAAGTTTTGCCAGGTTATTTTTTAAAATATCTGTAGAATCCTGATGCTCTATTGTGGGCTTGAGTAAGAAATGTCCCATACGGGTTCATATGTTTGGACACTGGGTCACCAGTTGTTGGTGCTGTTTGGGAAGGTTACAAACCCTTTAGAAGGCAGAGGCTTCTGGAGAAAGCACATTCCAGAGGGTTTGAGGCTTTGCAGTTTGCCCCTACTTCCTGCCGTTTTTCTGCTTCCCGAGTGTGCATATGAGGATATAGGCAGCTTTCTGTCCCTGCTGCCATGGCCCCACCAATGCCTTCCTGTCATGAGGGGCTGCATCCCCCTGGAATTATAAGCCAGAAGCTCTCTCAGCCTTTGGGTGCTTTTGTCACCTTACGTTATCACAGTAACAGAGAAGCAACTACGACATGCTCCAGTGATAACGTATTTACTGTTGGTACCTCCACTTGTAGAGTTACATGAAATGTATAATACAGAATGCACTCACACATTGTTATGGAGAACGCTGGTTCATTTTTATGACATGTACAGTCAGGGAGACTGCTTTGGAATTTGTTCTTAAATCCTACCATTGTAAGAATAAAGTTAAAGCCATGATTTTCACTCCTGGGAACCATTTTCTTTCTTTCTTTTTCTTTTTCTTTTTTTCTTTTCTTTTTTGGTTTTTCGAGACAGGGTTTCTCTGTGTACCCCTGCCTGTCCTGAAACTCACTCTGTAGACCAGGCTGGCCTCAAACTCAGACATCCACCTGCCTCTGCTTCTGAGTGCTACCCCCTGCCACCGCCCAGCTGTGCCTTTTTAAAATTTTTTTTGAAGGGTTCATCCTATGAACCTTTTTCTTTTGCCACATTTTCTCCACATCCTTTTACTGTTAAACATCCTAGCTAAGAACAGGAGTGTATTAGAGTCCCACAAGTCCTCTTATGAGTCTGAATGCCAAGCTAGTCATAGGGACTCTTACCATACTCCCTTCCGTGGACTTATCCTGCACTCAGAGCACTGGAAGCTTCTCCTCTAAGGAAATGGAATGTTGGGCTGGCGAGGTGGCTCAGTGGGTAAGAGCGCTGACTGCTCTTCCAAAGGTCCTGAGCTCAAATCCCAGCAACCACATGGTGGCTCACAACCCCCGGTAATGAGATCCGATGCCCTCTTCTGGTGTTTCAGAAGTCAGCTACAGGGGCTGGAGAGATGGCTCAGTGGTTAAGAGCACCAACTGCTCTCCCAAAGGTCCTGAGTTCAAATCCCAGTCAACCATATGGTGGTTCACAACCATCTGTAACGAAATCTGATGCCCTCTTCTGGTGTGTCTGAAGACAGCTACAGTGTACTTACATATAATAAATAAATCTTAAAAAAAAAAAAAGTCAGCTACAGTGTACTTATGTATAATAATTAATAAATCTTTGGGCCGGAGCAAGCAGCAAAGGAATTAAACCACGACCCAGGACTCAGGCTGGAGAGATGGCTCAGCGGTTAAGAGCACCGGCTGCTCTTCTAGAGTACCCAGGGTTCAATTCTCAGCACCCACATGGCAGCTCACAACTCTTTGTAACTCTTGTTCCACGAGATCCAACACCCTCACACAAATGTACATAAAATACAGTAAAGAACATCCGCTGTCCCTACAGAAGAAGAACAGCGCTACCTGCACCAATTGGCAGCTCACAGTGTTCTGTAACTCCAGTTCCAGGAGATCTGACACCCTTTCTGGCTAGTATGGACACTGCACACATATGGTGCATTTATATAAATGCAGATAAAGCACTCATACACATAAAACAAAACCAACTAAATCATAAAAAAGAAAGACTGAGAACTATGCTATGCCTCAAACCCTGACAACTTTATTTTCTAGTCCTTTCATTCACAATTCCATTTTGGTTCCAGGTTTTATTTCCCAGGGCTCTGATGGCTTCCTTCCTGCTGCAAATCTATTTTCCTGTCTCTTTAAAGATATTTGTTTTGAAAGAGCAGATGAGAGTGTAAAGATGAGAGACATGAAGAAGCAGACTTTTAAAAAATGAGGCTGACAGAGCCCTGCATTGTCTGGTCTATTTGATGGCATCAAACCATTAGAGGAGGAACTCAGAGAACGATGGAAGGGTAACTAAGAGAAGCAGTCTCATTTGGCTTTAAAGCTAACCATATTTACCTGCATAGTGACAGGCAAGCTAATAAGCTTCCCACTTCACCAAGCCCTGACCCTCTCGTGGCACTAACACTCCAGTGGAGAAAACCTGAAACCTGAATACAACCTGTGGGGCTCTCCACCCACTCACACTGAAAATGGCATATTCCATACTATTAGCAATCCGAATTTGAAAGCTGAGCATGTAACTGTGGGTGAAAGCAAGCTGAACCAACGGTAATAATAGTGATGATCCTTCAAAATGGAAAGGTGAATGCATTAGTACTCTAGTTAGCCTTCTTTCTCACCCTGACTCAGCTTACAGTCTTCTGAGACTGAGAACCTCAGCTGAGGAACTGTCTGGACCAGACTGGTCAGTGGACACGTCTCTGGAGGATTATCCTGATTATTAATTGACGTGAGAGGTAAATGACGTGAGAGGACCCAGCTCACTGATGGTGGTATCATGCCTAGGTAGGCGGTCTGCATTCTGTGTAAAGGCTAACTATGCATGAGGCTTTGACATGGTTCCTCATGGTTCCTGCCTCGAGCTCCTGCTCTGACTTCCTTCAGTGAGAGACTATGTATGACCTGGAAGAGTAAGCCAAATAAACCCTCTCCTCCCTGAGTTATTTTTGGTCAAAGTATTTATCATAAGAACAGTAAGGAAACTAGAACAACTAGGCACTTTTAGGGTTTTTTTTTTTGTTTTGTATTTTTGCAATATTTCTATAATGATACATTACCAAAAATATGAGCTCAAAATTACTATTTAGTAAACAAAAGTGCAAATGTTGCACTCAAATGATTATCCTGACATTTAAAATTATTTTGGGTGAGATACCGCATACTCTACCATTCTACAAATCATAGTACATATCTAAAAAATAGTCACACCGGGCATGGTGGCACACGCCTTTAATCCCAGCACTTGGGAGGCAGAGGCAGGTGGATTTCTGAGTTCAAAGTCAGCCTGGTCTACAAAATGAGTTCCAGGACAGCCAGGGCTACACAGAGAAACCCTGTCTCGAAAAACCAAAAAAAAAAAAAACAAAAAAAAAACAAACAAACCAAACCAAATCAAA
>NC_034591.1:100884683-100898300 GCF_900095145.1 Mus pahari | reverse complement strand
TATATATATATATATATATATATATATATATATATATATATATATATTTAAACATTATGTACATTGGTGTGAGGATATCAGATGCATTGGAACTGGAGTTACAGACAGTTTTGGGCTGCCCATGTGGGTGCAAGAAATCGAACAATTATTATTATAACAATTATATATATATATGGTGTTATAATACACACACACACACACACACACACACACATGAATGAATGACCAGGGTACCAGGGTATCCTTGAATTTACAGAGATTTGTCTGCATCTGTTTCCTGAATGCTGGAATTAAAGGCATGCACCACCACTGCCTGAAAAGCATTTGACATTTTGGTTTCATTTTGTTTTTTTGAGACAGTATCTCTGGCTGTCCTGGAACTAGCTCTGTAGACCAGACTGGCCTTGAACTCGGAGATCTTCCTGTCTCTGTCTCCCACATGCTGGGATTAAAGGTATGTACCACCACACCAGACTAAAAAAAAAAATTCAAATCTATTTAGATTTATTTATTTTATATGTATGAATGTTTTGCCTGAATGTGTATATGTGCAACATGTACCTGTCTGGTAAGTGCAGAGGCCAAAAGAGAGCATCGGGTCGCAGAGATTGAAGTTATGAATGGTTGTGAGCCACAATGTAGATGCCAAGGCATCAAAGCCAAGTTTTCTCCCAAAGCAACAAGTACTCTGAATTTCTGAGCCATCTCTCCAGTCCTATGTTCTTTAAATTATTCTCTAACTATAAAGCATTATTAAGCGTTTCCATTCTCAGAAGCAACAATAAGGAATACTATATTTTATAACCTCTCTTTTAAAAATATACTTAAATTTAAATAGAAAGACACTAAAATAATCTTGACAAGTACGGACCACAAAACATAATCTTTAAGCCTATGGCAAAGCAAAATGAACAGAAAATATAAATTAGAGGGTGTCTTAGTTATTGTTCTATTGCTGTGGAGAGACACCATGACCAAGACAACTTAAAGAAAGCATTGTGGGCTTGCTAACAGTTTCATAGTCAGTCCATTATCAGGGTGGGAAGCAAACAGGCATGGTGCTAGAGCAGCAGCTCAGAGCTTTACATTCTGATTGGCAAACAGCAGGCAGAGGTAAAGAGGTTGGGCCTTGTGTGGGCTTTTGAAACCTTAAAAGCCCACTCCCAGTGACAAACCTCTTCCAGCAAGACCACAGCCCCTCCAAGAAGGCCACACCTCCTAATCCTTCCTAAATAGTTCACCAATTTGGGACTAAGCATGCAAATACATGCTATGGAGGCCATTCTCATTGAAACCACACCAAAGTTCAAGCAAGTGCTCTGGAGCAATGCTGGTTTTGATGAAGTGCATTCAAAATACTTAATGTTTTTCCTACTTACCAAACAAAATTAGTGTTTGTACATTCTAGCTCCCCAGTAAGAACAATCTCTGATACATGCACTCATTTTAAAAGTGTGTAATACTGTCATTCTTTGAAAACTTCTAATTAAGTTGCAGCACACGTACACACACACACACACACACACACACACACACAACTAACCAACCAACCAACCAACAAACCAATAAAAACCACCTAGTGCCACCACTCCTTTTCATTCAAACCAACCCAGGGGGCTGAGAAAGGGCAAGACTGACTGAAACAATGTCACAAGAATGTGACTCAAAAAGCTGGCACCAAGAAGGATGACATAACACCAAAGCATTTCTCCACAATGCCTGTCATTCTCTCCATTCCCAAGAACACAGACACACACAGACACACACAGACACACAGACACACACACACACACACACACACACACACACACACACACACACACACGTGAGCAGAAGGGTATTGCAAGCCAGTTGGAGATTCCGGGCAGCTCCCTCCAGAAAACCAAAGGAGATTCCAGCCAGAAGGGTGAACGCGTGGGGCTGACGCTTCCACTTAGTGCCCCCAGTGCCTTCATGCAAACAGTGTCCCTTGTGACTCGTGGGACACGCCAGTCGCTGCCCTGATTAGCTGGGCTGCTCCTCCTATGCTCAGTTGTGGGTTGACCACTCTAACTGCCAGGTACCGCCCACTTTCCCTCTGCTAAGGGGGGGCGCGCTATTAAGCACTTTCAGAATCCAAACCTGGGTGAGAGACAGTGGGTGAAATCACACAAACGGAAGAACAAATGCAGCCTTTCAAGAACGTCCCAAATGCTGTGCACGGCTCCTTTGATTTTTCCCATTCTTCAATACGTATGGCGGGTTTTTTGTTTGTTTTTTGTTTTTGTTTTTTGTTTTGAAGTGCTGAGGATGAAACTCAGGGAGCTTTGCACTCTAGGTAAGCGCTCCACCCCTGAGCTGCCACAGCAGCCCCTCCCCCAACTTCTGATGACAGAAGCCTCTTACTAATCAAATAAGACAGCCCGAAAGTTACTCTTTGATAGGGGAATGTGTCGGTCTTGCATTCGAACGTCTACAGTATTGACATCAAAAACTATTTTAGGATGAGCCACAGCAAGTTATGCAAGTGTCATTTTTGAAAAAGAGCAAGCTTTTCAGAGCAGAGCTCATCACAGCCATTTCGCTGCACCGACGCTGCGCGGCCACCCCTCTACCTGTCCTCTTAGGGGTCTCTGTCATGTGTGCTCCTTCGCAGAACCAAGGGCTTCGCGCTGAGCCGGTCCAGAGTGGTCAGGGACTGTGGCCGCCTCTGCGGCCAAGAGCCTGTGCAACCTAGGGGCTGGTGTCGCCAAGGGCCCAAGCCCAGGCGTCCCGCGCCTTTAACTGACAGCCAGCCACCTCCCACTCGCCCAGTGCTCAACGAGCGCAGCAGCCAGGGAGTGACTGACAGTCACAGGGGACCTGGTGGCCCGCCCCCTGAAGCCCCAGCGCAGGCGACCAGGGGCACCGCGGACAAGGGAAGCGCTCACCGCCTCAGGGAGTCCGACACCTGCAACGACCCGGAGGCCCCGGACTTGGGGCTCGACGCCGCGGCGGGAACGCCAGCCCCGGGCATCGCCGACCTGCACAGCTCTGAGCTCCTCCCTCACCTCATTCGCCTCTGCCGGGTCCCCAGGCGTTGAGCTCCGTGCAGGGTCCCGCCCACCAACAAGCCAGCCAATAGGAGACGAGCGCGGGAATCTGGGGGCGGGGTCTGGCCAGCGGGTCTCCCTGGTCACTCAAAGCTCGGCGAAGCCTCAGCTTCTTTAGCTTTCATCTCTTCAGCCGATTTCTTTGTTTTTATATGTGTGTTTGCTTGCATATATGTGCCCACAATCACGTCTTTATGTAATACACTAAGTCTTGATTTTTTTGTTTTTGTTTTTTTGTTTTTTTCGAGACAGGGTTTCTCTGTGTAGCCCTGGCTGTCCTGGAACTCACTCTGTAGACCAGGCTGGCCTCGAACTCAAAGTCTTGATATCTTTGCTTATTTTTCTCTTTTAGTTCGGTATGGTTTAAGATCGTAAACATCTCTCTAAAGCTCATGTGTTGCATACAGCTAGTCGTGTTAGAAACTTTCCCAAATAGTACACACTTGGAGACGGAGGTCATTAGTGCCTCGTCCTCCGAAGGTATGCAGGCTCCTTTCTGCCTTTGCTTTAGAGTTGCAAGGAGGTGAACTGCTTCAGTCATAGCAGCCTGTCTCACCACAGATGCGAAGGCCACCAGATCAAGTGAACGTGGTCAGAAAGTTCTGAAACCATGAGTCAAAATAGACCTTTTGCGGGCTGGAGAGATGGCTCAGCAGTTATGAGCACTGACCCCCCAACCAGAGGTCCTGAGTTCAATTCCCGGCAACCACAGGGTGGCTCACAACCATCTGTAACAGGATCTGATGCACTCTTCTGGTGTGTTTGAAGACAGCTACAGTGTACTCATATAAATAAAATAAAGAAATCTTTTTTAAAAAAATCAGTAAACCTTTCCCACTTTGATTTTTTTACCAGTCTCTTGTGGAAGAAACAGAAATCTGACACACAAACATATACATGCCAATTTATTAGGGGTGTTCCACCACATCATTTAATTTTTAAATTGAATGTATTTGCTTTTGTGTGTTTGCACACACATATCCATGGGTGCACAGATACCATGGCATTGGTGCAGAGATCAACTTTGCTGGGTCAGTTTTTACTTTCCATGTTGAACAGGTTGCAAGACATCTTACCAGTCCTTGTGCTTTTGATTTTGTTTTCCTTTTTTTTTTTTTTTTTTCGAGACAGGGTTTCTCTGTATAGCCCTGGCTGTCCTGGAACTCACTTTGTAGACCTTTTGTTTGTTTGTTTGTTTGTTTGTTTGTTTGTTTTTCGAGACAGGGTTTCTTTGTATAGCCCTGGCTGTCCTGGAACTCACTTTGTAGACCAGGCTGGCCTCGAACTCAGAAATCCCCCTGCCTCTGCCTCCCCAGTGGTAGGATTAAAAGCATGCATGGGCCACCATGCCCAGTGATGTTTTTGTTTTCCTAATTTAATTTTTATTTTAGAGGGAGGGTACACTCTCTCACCAGACCTGGGGCTTGCTGATTAAGCTAGACTGGCTGGCCAGCAAGCCCCAGAGAGCCTCCAGTCTCTGCCTCCCCAACACCATGAAAAGAGTCTGGGCCACCATGTCCAGCTTTTTAAATGGGTGCTCTTGATCAAATTCAGGTCCTTTGGATCCATGTCCTTCTGTTGGCATGGCAAGCATTTTACTCTGATCTATTGCCCCAGCCCACAATACATCATCTCTTTATGTAGTACACTATCTTCTGACCTTTTGAAAATTGCAGATTGTATATGTATTGATGGAGTGTGTGTATAAAAATGAGTCCATTGTGAATAAATTATTTCTCTTTTACCCACCATACCGTTTGGCTTAATTAATTTGACTACATTTTGGGAAATTACTATTCATTTTCATGTAGTTACACTAAATTACTTTAAAATGTTTTAAAAGGTTTTTTGGTTTTGTTTTTAATCCTTCTTAAAAAGTCTTCCTTGGTTATTAATAGGACACAAAGCTGGGACAGAGTAGAAAGATGGCGTATAGGTCTGGGTGGAGTTGGGAGGAATTTGAAGTGAGTATGATCAAAATACATTCTATACATGAATTAAATTCTCAGAGAATCAATTAAAAAATATTTTTAAAAAGTCTATCACTAACCCCAAGGTTTAGAAAAAGTCTCCTATGGTTAATCCCCCAATAATCAATGATGCATATTATCTATAACATGAATAATATATGACATGACAAACATAAATCAAAACTTATTCTCTAGAGAAGATATATAAATGCAAATAAGCATGTAAAAACATGCCTCGTATTAATAGCTGCTAATGGTTTAGATATGAAATGTACCTTATAAGTCCTCAGGTATTGAAGCAGTGTTTCGGAGGTGGGACATTGGGCAAGCGACTGACTCATGAGGGCTCTGCCTTCATTAATAGACTTAAAACACTGACAGATTCAAAGTCTCAATAGTCAGGAAGTGGAGCAGCCATGGAAGAGGTACGAGTTAGAAGCACTGGGTTCCTGAGCACCTTTTGGAAAGTTGTCTTTCTTTGAGCCCTTCCTGTCTCTTTTCTGCTTCCAGCCCTGAGAGGAAGACTCTCCTACTGTTGTGGTCTGCTGCCAAAGCTCAGGGAGTCCAGCAACCATGGAAGTTTCTGGAACCACAAACCAAAACAAATCTGTCCTTTCTGAATTGTCTGCAGTTTCTTTTTTCTTTTTTTTTCTTTTCTTTTGCTGTGGTGACAAAAGGGAGAAAGAAAGAAAGAAAGAAAGAAAGAAAGAAAGAAAGAAAGAAAGAAAGAAAGAAAGGAAGGAAGGAAGAAAGAAAGAAAGAAAGAAAGAAAGAAAGAAAGAAAGAAAGAAAGGAAGAGAAATTAAAACAGTAGACATCAAACAAATGCAAATCAAAACCATATCACCCACAGTACAATGTATATAATTTTAAAAATATATAATATATAATTAAAAGATAGCAATCTCATATAGTGTATTTAATTTAGAAAATATTGCAACAAGTGTCAGTGTTATGGATTGAATTGTGCCCTCTAATACTTAGATACTGAAACTTTAATCACCCCAACTTAAGAGAGGTAATTAAAGTTAAAAGTCATCATAAAGGCAGGGTCCCAGCCAATATGACAATTGTCCTTCTGAGAGGAGGAAGAGAAAGGTATATGTGCAAAGATGAGTGGCTCAGCATAGAGATGCAAGCCTGTAAACCTATTGGGTCAGCATAGAGATGCAAGCCTGTAAACCTATCTCTAGAGAGGCTGAGGCAGAAAGATTGTCACAAATTTGAGGCCATGCCACTTATATAAAGAGACAGTTACTAAAACAAACTAAACTAAATACCACAGGGGGAAGACATCGTCTACTGATAACCATCTTGAATTTCTACCCTCTAGACCTGTGAGAAAATAAAGGCTCTGGTCTTTAAGCAACTCAGTCTGTGGTATTTTGTTTTGATAGTTCTAGCCAGATAACACAGCAGGTATGTGAAGAAACTGGAACTAACACACACTGTTATACACTGATAGTAAAAAATGTAAGACGGGAGACCCACTTTGGACAACAGTATAGTCACTACTAGCACAGTCAAAGAGTTACCAGGTGAGCCAGCCCTTGCACTCTTACATATATACCCAACACGGGCAGCGCATGTCCTGCAAAAACTGAGGAATGAAGCAGTACTATTTATGGTGGATAAAAAGTGATAATGGTTCACATACCCATCAACTAGTACATGGATAAAATAATGAAATAAATTTACATGGTGGAATATTATTCAATAATTGCAAGGGCTGAAGTACAGATGTGCTACAACAGGGATGACCCTCGAGAACGTTGTGCTAAGTTAAGTCACTTGATTAAAAAGCACATGTTGTAGACTTCTGTTTATAAGACATGTCAAAATAGACCCAGTTATAGAAACAGAAAAAATAGTGATGTTTAAGACTAAAAAGGGAGAGAATTAGGAAGGATTAAGAGTAAATATGGGTTGGTTCTTTTTTTAAAGGGGAAATGATGAATTAATTGTTCTACTATTGATTGTGGTGTTAATTGAACAACTCAAAATATACTAAAATGTAACTAAGTACGTCAGTGAAAGAACTGTATGTAGGTGAGCTGTATCTCAGTGAAGGTGTGAAAACAAACACACTGCTCAGATCTCTGGACAAGAGCCAAGGTCTGCATCAAAAAGTTTAATGCAATGCTAACTGAAAATTATAAAAGAGACCATTGATGAAGCTGGGAGAAATGAATAAATATATGTTGATAAAATGATTTAGCAGAATAACCATTTTTTTTTTAAAGAATACTGTAGCAAGGAACAAGACTGGTGAAATTACTCACTTTCTTCTGATCTGTATTGGGAACACACCTACTCAGAATAACCCAAGTGAAAAAAACCTGCTTTCAGACCCTGCTTATAGCAACAGCATTTGTGATACAAAAGAAACTAAAGCTAGAAACACCTGCATGTTTAATAACTGGGAAGATATGTGTTAAAGTAGCCACCATGGAGTACATTCATTAATAAAGAAGCATACATCAAATAATAAACATGTATAAATTAGTTTGGAAATGTAAATGAGTGTACACTTGTATATAACGAGAGGGAAATTTTAGTAACATAATAAATACCAGTATTTCTATTATGGGCAAAAACTGTCTTTGGGAAAATGACAAGCCATTTGGGGTATAAAAGGAGACTATGTCTGTATGGGTATAGGAAGTTCTAGCAAGACAAGAAAAACTTATCTGCATGAAAACTTTAGGGAGGATTTGTCTTTGGTTTTAGATAAAAGAGATAGAATGAGGAAGAAAGGGACTGGAGCCTGACTAAGTGAAGTGATGATTGGACATGCACTGAGTGAAGGGCTAACGGGAGATCGTTGGTGACAGAGCGGGGAGACTGACCTTTAAAAAGAGGCAGGATTAGTGTATCAATTTAAAGTTACCTCCCTTAACATTAAAATTGCAGGGAAGCTTTGTGTGAATAGGATTTTTTTTTTAAGAAAACAAAAAAGAAACTGGGCTTGAAGCCATTGGAACAATAAAGAGACATCTCATGGGAAACAGGCTCAGGTAGTGTCTTAACAGACACCATGACCATGGAGACTCTTTCGCTTTGAAATTTATTTGTTTTATGTATATGAGTACCCTGTAGCTGTACAGATTATTGTAAGCCTTCATGTGGTGGTTAGGAATTGAATTTAGAACTTCTGCTCGCTCTGGTCAGCTCCACTCGCCCAGTCCCTGCTCGCTCCGGCCCAAAGATTTATTATCATAAATAAGTACACTGTAGCTGTCTTCAGATACACCAGATGAGGGCATCAGATCTAATTACGGGTGGCTGTGAGCCACCGTGTGGTTGCTGGGATATGAACTAGGGATCTCCAGAAGAGCAGTCTCTCTTACCCGCTGAGCCATCTCACCAGCCCAACCATGGCAACTCTTTTTTTTTTTTTTTCAAAACAGGGTTTCTCTGTGTAGCCCTGGCTGTCCTGGAGCTCTCTTTGTAGACCAGGCTGGCCTTGAACTCAGAAATCTGCCTGCCTCTGCCTCCCGAGTGCTGGGATTAAAGGCCTGTGCCACCACGCCCAGCCATGGCAACTCTTATGACAAGATTTAATTGGGGCTGGCTTACAGCTTCAGAGGTTCAGTCCATTATTATCATGACGGGAGCATGGCAGCAATCAAGCAGGCATGGCTTCCAGGCAGCTAGGATGAGGGTCTTTTATTTATTTATTTATCTATCTATCTATCTATCTATTTATTTATTTATTTATTTATTTATTTATTTATTTATTTATTTATATGAATACACTGTAGCTGTCTTCAGACTCATCAGAAGAGGGCATCAGATTCCATTACAGATGGTTGTGAGTCACCATGTGATTGCTGGGAATTCAACTCAGGACCTCTGGAAGAGCAGTCAGTGCTCTTAACCACTAAGCCATCTCTCCAGCCCCTAGGATGAGGGTCTTAAAACCCACACCCACAGTGATACACTTCCTCCAACAAGGCCACACCTCCTAATAGTGCCAGTCCCTGGGCCAAGCATATTCAAACCACCACAGGTAGAAAGGATGGAAGAAAGAGGTGGGGGCCAGAGCACCCTTGTAAGACTATTATTTGGAGGAAGATCAGAAGTTCAAGGTCGGGGGCTGGTGAGATGGCTCAGTGGGTAAGAGCACCCGACTGCTCTTCCAAAGGTCTGGAGTTCAAATCCCAGCAACCACATGGTGGCTCATAACCATCCGTAACAAGATCTGACGCCCTCTTCTGGAGTGTCTGAAGACAGCTACATGTACTTACATATAATAAATAAATAAATCTTTTTTTTTTTTTTTAAAAAAAAAAGAAGTTCAAGGTCACTCTTGGCTGAATGAGTTTGGGGATAGCTGGACTGCATGAGGCCCTGGCCTCCCCCAACAAAAAGAGAAGACTCCCATAAATTACTAGTAATTGGGAGCTGGAGAGATGGTTTAACATTTCGAAGTATACCCACACCCAGCAGCTCACAACCATCTTTAACTCCAGTTCCAGATCTGATGACTTTTTCTGGCCTCTTCAAGCACCCATATACATGTAGCATATATTAAAACAGACACATATACATACTCATAAATAAACCCTAAAAAATAAGCATTGGTAATCATGGGGAAGGATGTGATTCTCAGGTTGGATATTTTGAATGAGTTCAGTTAGACTGCAAGATGAAATCTATAGCTGAAACTTGCATTGCATTAAGATAAGAAAATAGCAGGAAATAGCTGTATCTCAAGTTTGTCAATTTTAAATATATGGCTTTAGTATCCTATTTATTTTAACAATATTTCTCATCATCTGTTGGCTAGCAACACAGGAATAAACCCACAAAACTCAAAATTCAGTGTAAGTAATGAGGTCAAGCACACTCTAATAAGAAAGAGAAATGGAGCCGGGCAGTGGTGGCACGCACCTTTAATCCCAGCACTTAGGAGGTAGAGGCAGGCAGATTTCTGAGTTCAAGGCCAGCCTGGTCTACAGAGTGAGTTCCAGAGCAGCCAGAGCTATACAGAGAAACCCTGTCTCAAAAACAAACAAACAAACAAAACAAAAACAAAAACAAAAACAAAAAAAGAAAGAGAAAGAAAGAGAAATGGAGATGAGTGTATGAGATGGAAAACCTTTCCCACCCTCTCTCTGTTTAAGAGGTTTGGGTAGGATGGTTACTTTTAATAACTTCACTACCTTGTGCTCTCTGCAGAATTGCTATCAGAGTAAAAGTATCAACTGCTCAATCAGGCAGGTCTGTTCAAAAGAAAAGTTCAAAAGAATAAATGTGCAGATGGCACAGTTAAGGAGCGTCTTCAAGTTCTTAATCTCCCGACTCCACTGACTCAGCCAGAGGAAGGTCACTAACCAGTCCTGATTTACAGAGGGACGGCAGGTTGGTGGCACAGGGCCTAGAGGTGATTTTCCCAAGGTTAGAAAGCAAGCCAAAGGGTGAACTGAAAATAGCCACAGGGCACACGCTCCCACACAGGCTATACGATAACTTGTGTACTGTCAGCAAAGAGTGTAGGAATGAATGTCCTGGAGAGGTTAGCACATTTCTATGGCTGAAGGAGACTTGCTCAACTGTCATAAATGCCGCTTGACATCAACAAATTACTTGCCAAATTTTATTAATCATAATGTCCTGGACATGTAATTGAAAGTCTCAGAAAAACAAAATTCCTCTTTGATTACAAAAACAGAAAAGTACAACCTCACCACATCCTACTCCTGTAAGCCTTAAAACTCCACTTTTGACTCTCACCTTTTATAAAGACTAAACAATCTTCAAATAGCGACTCTTCAATTCTGTTTTAACAGTCACCTCATAGCATCTTGTAGGTGTGCCTAAATACTTTTGTAAACTCAGAATTTTCTGGAGACTTGGGCACTCACAAATAATTTCTTGTAAGTTACTTTACTGACCTAAGGAACCTGAAAAATTGAAGGACGGTCTAAAAGGTTTCACAGACAGGCACTAGGTTACGTCTCCAGGTAGCAAGCCGTGGTGACCGATCAACTAGCCTTTATGCTCATTGCAGGTGGCGTGTTAGGGAAACAACAAAGGGTGAGCCCACTGATAGGCCCCTGTTCTCTGGCCTACAATGCAGCGATTCTGTCAATGGAAGGCTTAAAATCTGTGTTTTCAGAAATGATGGTAAGCCCATTCTTACTTTTCTTCGAGGATTCTTTCTGATGGTGGCTGTGTAAGGTGGGCCTATACTTTCTGGCCAGCCCTAAGTGGGAATATTAGCCCAGACTCTGGACTCTGGAGTGCTTATTCCTCTCCTTTATCTAAAGGGCCACACTGTTATTGACTCTACCCAGTTCTTTTTAACTGTACTTTCTGCAAGACCCTGAACAGAAAAAAAGTTAAGTGTACTGTAGAAGAAGGTAATGTGCCCATTAACTGCTCATGAGATCTTACCTGGTAGATGCCAAGCCTCCTTATAGCATAACATGGGATCTGAAGAGCAAGCCCCAGCTACCCTGACAAAATACATGTTAAAAGCATTCAAACTACTAAGGTTTTTTTTAGAGGGTGTTGGGGAGTAATTTTTTGGACAACAATAACTAATTTAGAGGGATAAAATGTTCCTTGCAGAGTTACTGTGGGGTTTAGGATGCACATGAAGATCAGCGAGGTGCTGTAGATCATAGTGAAGTAGTTACAGGGTACAGATAAGCTTATCTTATGGCTGAGAACCTGGTAGAAATGATTTGTAAAGAAAATACTTTTAGCTTGGTGGTAATAGCACACACCTTTAATCCTAGCACTCAGAAGTCAGAAACAGTTCCAGGATAGCCAAGGCTACACAGAGAAACCCTATCTCAAGACAAAAACAAAAACAAAAGCAAAAAAAAGAAGAGGAGCAGGGGCCATGTTCCCCACTTGGTCCCATTAGATTGTCTGACTCTGATAGAAAAGATCTTGCCAGGAAGACACACACACACACACACACAGAGAGAGAGAGAGAGAGAGAGAGAGAGAGAGAGAGAGAGAGAGAGAGAGAAGTGGTAGCTTTGTAAAACTGAACATGAAATGTTGAGTGAAGGCCCAAGTCACAAAGTTTGACAGGAAGATAAAAACACTTGTTCTCCCACTTAGGCTAAGACTGAAGTGCAACTATTGTCATGATTGTGGTTGGAGAACAGAAGGAAAGAAAGAACTGAGTTCAGTAATCCTTGGTCTCTCAGGTAGCTTTGAAACCACCCAACACAACTACATGAGAAGAGTACATTTTAAAATTATATATAAAACAACAAACCTCTCCCACATCCACCTTTAAGACTAGCTGGGCTCTCGAGCTAGTCCCTGGTGCAATCTCATTCATCCTGTGGAGAGTAGAAAGCTTCGCTGTATACTTAGGAGAAGGAGAGAGTGAAAGGCTGATCATGCCTTTGTAGTTTAAAGTCATTTACTGCTCAGACTCCAGGAAAGACCCTGTGGAACCCCCAGGATCCCAGATCACACTTTGGACATTGCTGCTAACAGGAACACCAAGGGAAAAGGCCAGAGCGTCCAGGCATTCTGGTAATGAGATAGCTTAGGAGTCCTCCCAAGTGACTTCCCAACTTTGTGTAGCAAGTCAGCAGCCTGGCTCCAAGGCCTGGCTCATGACCACTCTGCCTCCCTGTCACCCTAAGGGACAAAGGCCTGCAGTACACTGAACAAAGACCCAAGTCATCCTGATGGCCTGCCCCTTCTCCACCCTCTCCCCGCCTTTTCAGATTTCAATGTTCTTTTCTCTCCTTGCCTAGTTTGCAAACTCAAGTTTCTTTTCACTATGGAGTAGGTCCTGTCCACTGCCTGTTGTCCATTATTCCCACCACTCCATATACACTGCTCTCTCCAGAGGCAACAGTGGCATTACAATGGTGGGATTCAATGCTGCTGTCCAGTTCCCATCCTCCTTGCTTCTGAACATAAGGGATATTAACTACTGTCATTTTATTAACAATTTAATAAAAAAAAAAAGTTTCCACCTATGCAGTATCTTCTCAGGAAAGCCTTTACTGGGGTCTTCTCTTTTGGCCTGTCTGCTGGTTTCTGTCCCTAGGCCTTTCTTGCTTCTCATTCTGTGTCTTCTTCCATAATCACACCATTTCTATCTATGACTTTAACTACTGGGTACATACTATTGACAGCAGAAAATGCTATTTATAGACCAACCAGTTCTGTCATGTGCTCAGCTGGTGCCTAGTCATTTTCTTGATACCCTAAAGATTGACTTATCATCCAACTGTGTAGGAAAATATGAAAAGGATGACAAAGGAGCCTGGAAATATCACAATCTAGAGATAATCCACTACCTCTTCCTTCTATACTTTTCTCTCTTTGACTATACGTGTATACAGATGGAATTATTATACGTGATCTTCATACTTGAAAAGATGTCTTAGGTTCTTTGCATGTTATTGCATCTAGACTATCATTTGTGTGCATGTTAGGAACAAGAACAGGATCCACCTGTCTCAGTACTGGGTCGACAGGATGTGCCACCGTGCCTGTCTTTTTTTTTTTTTTTTTTTTTTTTTTTTTTTTTTTTTTTTTTTTTTTTTTTTTTTGTTCTGTTTTATTAAGTTGGGCTTAAATTCGGG